>NC_139219.1:322850723-323112692 GCF_055691185.1 Crinia signifera | reverse complement strand
AATCAGCGCTGACTGCCTCCATTTACCTTACAGGAGCTGACCGCCCGAGGACACGGGAATATCACCACCGAGATCCGCCCAGCAGAAGGCTTCTACTATGCAGAGGATTATCACCAGCAGTATCTGAGCAAGAAACCCAATGGCTACTGTGGACTGGGCGGCACCGGGGTCTCCTGCCCAATTGGCCTCAAATAGATCGTTACAGGGCTTCCCAGAATGCTTCACACTCAGCTGATGACCTGGATCCTTCTAATATAGTCCTCTTTATTGTAGTTCCTCCCATATAGACACATTGTACAGTCATCTGCTCCCATATAGACACATTGTACAGTCATCTGCTCCCATATAGACACATTGTACAGTCATCTCCTCCCATATAGACACATTGTACGGTCATCTGCTCCCATATAGACACATAGTACGGTCATCTGCTCCCATATAGACACATAGTACGGTCATCTGCTCCCATATAGACACATAGTACGGTCATCTGCTCCCATATAGACACATTGTACGGTCATCTGCTCCCATATAGACACATTGTACGGTCATCTGCTCCCATATAGACACATTGTACGGTCATCTGCTCCCATATAGACACAATGTACGGTCATCTGCTCCCATATAGACACATAGTACGGTCATCTGCTCCCATATAGACACATTGTACAGTCATCTGCTCCCATATAGACACATAGCACAGTCATCTGCTCCCATATAGACACATTGTACGGTCATCTGCTCCCATATAGACACATTGTACGGTCATCTGCTCCCATATAGACACATTGTACGGTCATCTGCTCCCATATAGACACATTGTACGGTCATCTGCTCCCATATAGACACATAGTACGGTCATCTGCTCCCATATAGACACATAGTACGGTCATCTGCTCCCATATAGACACATAGTACGGTCATCTGCTCCCATATAGACACATAGTACAGTCATCTGCTCCCATATAGACACATAGTACAGTCATCTGCTCCCATATAGACACATAGTACGGTCATCTGCTCCCATATAGACACATAGTACGGTCATCTGCTCCCATATAGACACATAGTACGGTCATCTGCTCCCATATAGACACATAGTACGGTCATCTGCTCCCATATAGACACATAGTACGGTCATCTGCTCCCATATAGACACATTGTACGGTCATCTGCTCCCATATAGACACATTGTACGGTCATCTGCTCCCATATAGACACATTGTACGGTCATCTGCTCCCATATAGACACATTGTGTAGGTCATCTGCTCCCATATAGACACATTGTACGGTCATCTGCTCCCATATAGACACATTGTACGGTCATCTGCTCCCATATAGACACATAGTACGGTCATCTGCTCCCATATAGACACATAGTACGGTCATCTGCTCCCATATAGACACATAGTACAGTCATCTGCTCCCATATAGACACATAGTACAGTCATCTGCTCCCATATAGACACATAGTACAGTCATCTGCTCCCATATAGACACATAGTACAGTCATCTGCTCCCATATAGACACATAGTACAGTCATCTGCTCCCATATAGACACATAGTACAGTCATCTGCTCCCATATAGACACATAGTACAGTCATCTGCTCCCATATAGACACATAGTACAGTCATCTGCTCCCATATAGACACATTGTACAGTCATCTGCTCCCATATAGACACATTGTACAGTCATCTGCTCCCATATAGACACATTGTACAGTCATCTGCTCCCATATAGACACATTGTACAGTCATCTGCTCCCATATAGACACATAGTACAGTCATCTGCTCCCATATATACACATAGTACAGTCATCTGCTCCCATATAGACACATAGTACAGTCATCTGCTCCCATATAGACACATAGTACAGGTCATCTGCTCCCATATAGACACATAGTACAGTCATCTGCTCCCATATAGACACATAGTACGGTCATCTGCTCCCATATAGACACATAGTACGGTCATCTGCTCCCATATAGACACATAGTACGGTCATCTGCTCCCATATAGACACATAGTACGGTCATCTGCTCCCATATAGACACATTGTACGGTCATCTGCTCCCATATAGACACATTGTACGGTCATCTGCTCCCATATAGACACATTGTACGGTCATCTGCTCCCATATAGACACATTGTACGGTCATCTGCTCCCATATAGACACATAGTACGGTCATCTGCTCCCATATAGACACATAGTACGGTCATCTGCTCCCATATAGACACATAGTACGGTCATCTGCTCCCATATAGACACATAGTACGGTCATCTGCTCCCATATAGACACATAGTACAGTCATCTGCTCCCATATAGACACATAGTACAGTCATCTGCTCCCATATAGACACATAGTACAGTCATCTGCTCCCATATAGACACATAGTACAGTCATCTGCTCCCATATAGACACATAGTACAGTCATCTGCTCCCATATAGACACATAGTACAGTCATCTGCTCCCATATAGACACATAGTACAGTCATCTGCTCCCATATAGACACATAGTACAGTCATCTGCTCCCATATAGACACATAGTACAGTCATCTGCTCCCATATAGACACATAGTACAGTCATCTGCTCCCATATAGACACATAGTACAGTCATCTGCTCCCATATAGACACATAGTACAGTCATCTGCTCCCATATAGACACATAGTACAGTCATCTGCTCCCATATAGACACATAGTACAGTCATCTGCTCCCATATAGACACATAGTACAGTCATCTGCTCCCATATAGACACATAGTACAGTCATCTGCTCCCATATAGACACATAGTACAGTCATCTGCTCCCATATAGACACATAGTACAGTCATCTGCTCCCATATAGACACATTGTACAGTCATCTGCTCCCATATAGACACATTGTACAGTCATCTGCTCCCATATAGACACATTGTACAGTCATCTGCTCCCATATAGACACATTGTACAGTCATCTGCTCCCATATAGACACATTGTACAGTCATCTGCTCCCATATAGACACATAGTACAGTCATCTGCTCCCATATATACACATAGTACAGTCATCTGCTCCCATATAGACACATTGTACAGTCATCTCCTCCCTCCCTCCCACCTTCCATGCATTACATATATCAGCCTCCTCCCTGCACCATCTCATAAAACTTGTCAAATGTGTCTGTTATATTTGTTCTCCTGATGAGTATCGAGGGTGGATCAATAAGTACGTCTTTGACAGGTGGTGTTTCACACAACGCCTTACCAAATTTCAGATTGGTTCATAAGTTAGTTTTGCCGCATCCACCGTACTCGCCCGACTTGGCTCCCTGCGACTTCCTTCTGTTCCCTAACCTGAAAACGTGGCTCACGGGGGGGGGGGGGGGGGGGGGGGGGAATAAACAACAATTCATTGCACAATTCATGCAATTTGGCTGCCAGACCCTTAGACATTAGATCCTGTACTATTTCCTACGCTGCTATCCCCCCCCCCCCCCCCATATTCTCAGGAATAATCGCTTATGCTGGAAGAAAACAGGAATTACAAATGTCTTCGTTGTTCAAAACAAATTCTCTTTTATCCGCTTTGTGTGTCTAGGTAATGAGGCACTTACTTGTGGCAATGCTATTGCATTTCTTTGGGGTGTGGGACCTGATTTCAGGGGCACATGGTGAGATTTGTGTGATTTCCCTTGAACTCCCCGGAGCCCGGAACCGGACAATGTTGACTTTATTTACTTGATATTTTGACTATACAAGAACGCTACACTGTACACAATTAATACCACTTTCACAGCACACACACGGGTCTGACCCGGTTTCACATATTATACAGATGGTGACCCAGGTTTAACCCTTCTTAGAACCCGGGTTGGCTTTGGTGCTTTCACACTGTACCTTGACTCGGGTCCATACCATTAACTGCGATGTGAAAGAGGTATCTGTCTCGCCTGCACAGTCTGTTTTTTCTTGCGACTCCAACTCCACGGGGGTGAGCATCGGCATCGCATGCTGTATACACACTGGGCCTCATTCAGTCCTGTTCACTACGCTGCGTAAACCCCCCCCCTGCCGAGAAGAGAAATAATTTGATGGTCACTCACCATCGGATGATTTTTCAATCATTCCCTAATTAAAGTCAGTCTGTTTTATTTCTGACGGAGATGGACAAATTTGGGGCGGGCTCTGATGTCAGGACTGAATCGGCCCCACTGTGTGATCTGTACTAACTCTTCCTCCGATTTTGACTATATAGTCAAAATCGGAAGCTCAAATTGCACCGTGTGTATGCACCTTCAATACGGCGGGTCCATCATGTACACGCAAAGGGGAATCATTCAGTCTCGCGGGCTGACCCAATCATCGGTGTGTCAGTCATGAAGTGCCTCAATAACGTTGCTAGATTCTATCGATCTGACAGGCTGTATTCTCCTGAACACCGTTCCGGCCCAGAAAATGGCGGCTCCTCTGCGGGTTCAGTGACGGGTGCCCGTTAGGTGTCAGATGGAATGCAGGGTTGTGTTGCCTGAAGCGGAACATTCGCGCCCACGGTACAGTGTTCCCAGCGCTCGCGCCTGCCGCACAACACATTGTGCTAAAAATACATATCATTTTATAAAATGTGTTTGTGTAAGTGCTATGTGTCAGCAATCCGCTCAGAGGAATAAAGCAAATTTAATCAGTTAGCAAAATACAATAAAAAAAAACTAAATCTGCAGTGTTGTTTTTTCTTGTGTCTGAACCCCCACTGACTAATGCCGCGCCGTTTATCCCCCTTATTTATTGCAATTCATTTTAGAATTCTGCCTTAGACGGCTGAGCAGGGACTTGGTTGGGTTCCATGTTCGGAAAACCGTAATAATTCAGTGCGTGCTGCTCCTGCAGTGTCAGCCGAGCCGCTGGATGAGATGAGCGCACTGCAGGGTGCAGAGTACAGCGTATACTGATAAAGGACTCTACAACTATCACCTGCTCCAGCCAATTGTTGCCCCAGCATAACCGAGTATTACCCCCCCAGGTGCTGCCACATTCTGGTGTAAGAATCATTATAACATGTACCTCAGACTTCCTGCTTTGGAGTCACGTCATTCATAAGCTACTGTAGTGGTGGGCCTAGGGGCAGCGCGTTACCGCTTGTGGTGAAATGTAATGATAATATAGTATCAGGGCAGTAGCAGGAAGTATTCACGCAGCCCAGGCAATAGCTGTCGTGAAATGAAACTGATGACAATAATTCATCTGCAGTCACACACTAGCCTGCTGCACAGTGGCGTAACTATAGCACCGCAGCCCCCGCAACCGCGGGGGGGGGGGGCGCTGTGCATGTGCGGGCGCCGGGGGCTGCAGTGCTATAGTTACACCCCACCGCAATCCCCCGCAGTCCTTACCTGTCTTCAGTAGTACGCACTGGTCCCGGCTCCCTTCTTCTGCTATGAGGACCACCACAAAATGTCCGCCCCCATTTAGCAGACAGTTCTCTGACACTGTCTGCTGTATGGGGGCGGACATTTTGTGCTGGTCCTCATAGCAGAAGAAGGGAGCTGGGACCAGCGCGTACTGAACGTAGGTAAGACTGCGGGGGATAGGGGGGGTTTGCATGGGAGGCGGGGCGGGTGGGTGTGCGGGCGCCCTCCCGGTTAATGTATGATTGCCAGCACCTGTGGTGAAACACCTTTACCTAGCTCCCCACAGGTGATGGCAATCATACAGTACCAGGGAAGTCCAGAAACAGAGCATTTTCTCCCGCATGGAGAGGGTCAGGTAGGCAAGTATGACCTGCTGCATAGACAGTGTGATAGCGGTCACTCTGTGACATCACCATCCAATCACACACTAACCTGCTGCATAGACTGTGTGACTGCGCTCACTCTGTGACATCACCAATCACACACTAACCTGCTACATAGACTGTGTGACTGTTGTCACTCTGTGACATCACCAATCACACACTAACCTGCTACATAGACTGTGTGACAGTAGTCACTCTGTGACATCACCAATCATTCACACACTACTAACCTGCTACATAGACTGCGTGACTGTAGTCACTCTGTGACATCACCATCCAATCACACACAAACCTGCTACATAGACTGTGTGACAGTGGTCACTCTGTGACATCACCAATCATTCACACACTACTAACCTGCTACATAGACTGTGTGACTGTACTCACTCTGTGACATCACCATCCAATCACACACTAACCTGCTACATAGACTGACTGCGCTTACTCTGTGACATCACCAATCACACACTAACCTGCTACATAGACTGTGTGACTGCACTCACTCTGTGACATCACCATCCAATCACACACTAACCTGCTACATAGACTGTGACTGCGCTTACTCTGTGACATCACCAATCACACACTAACCTGCTACATAGACTGTGTGACTGTAGTCACTCTGGGCCTTATTTTGGTTCATTCTTTCTGACAAAATCCTTCTTAGATGGACAAAACCATGTGCACTGCAGGGGGGGCAGATGTAACGTGCAGAGAGAATTAGATTTGGGTGAGTAATTTTGTTTCTGTGCAGGGAAAATACTGACTGCTTTATTTTTACACTGCAATATAGATCTCACTTTGAAGTAAAACCCCACCCAAATCTAATTCTCTCTGCACAAGTATCACCTGCCCCACCTGCAGTGCACATGGTTTTGCCCATCTAAGAAGGATTTTGTCAGAAAGAATGAACCAAAATAAGGCCCTCTGTGACATCACCATCCAATCACACACTAACCTTCTACATAGACTGTGTGACTGTAGTCACTCTGTGACATCACCATCCAATCACACACTAACCTGCTACATAGACTGTGTGACAGTGGTCACTCTGTGACATCACCAATCATTCACACACTACTAACCTGCTACATAGACTGTGTGACTGTACTCACTCTGTGACATCACCATCCAATCGCACACTAACCTGCTACATAGACTGTGACTGCGCTCACTCAGTGACATCACCATCTAATCACACACTTACTTGCTACATAGACTGTGTGACTGCGCTCACTCTGTGACATCATCATCCAATCACACACTAACCTGCTACATAGACTGTGTGACTGCACTCACTCTGTGACATCACCATTGAATCACACACTAACCTGCTACATAGACTGTGACTGCGCTGCACTCTGTGACATCACCAATCACACACTAACCTGCTACATAGACTGTGTGACTGCACTCACTCTGTGACATCACTGTCGAATCACACACTAACCTGCTACATAGACTGTGTGACTGCGCTCACTCTGTGACATCACCAATCACACACTAACCTGCTACATAGACTGTGTGACTGTGGTCACTCTGTGACATCACCATTCATTCAAACACTACTAACCTGCTACATAGACTGTGTGACAGTTGTCACTCTGTGACATCACCATCCAATCACACACTGACCTGCTACATAGACTGTGTGACTGCGCTGCACTCTGTGACATCACTACACAATCACACACCAACCTGCTGCATAGACTGTGTGACTGCACTCACTTTGTGACATCACCACACAATCACACACTAACCTGCTACATAGACTGTGTGACTGTGGTCACTCTGTGACATCACCATTCATTCACACACTACTAACCTGCTACATAGACTGTGTGACAGTGGTCACTCTGTGACATCACCATCCAATCACACACTAACCTGCTACATAGACTGTGACTGCGCTTACTCTGTGACATGACCAATCACACACTAACCTGCTACATAGACTGTGTGACTGTAGTCACTCTGTGACATCACCATCCAATCACACACTAACCTGCTACATAGACTGTGTGACTGTAGTCACACTGTGACATCACCATCCAATCACACACTAACCTGCTACATAGACTGTGTGACTGCGCTCACTCTGTGACATCACCATCCAATCACACACTAACCTGCTACATAGACTGTGTGACAGTGGTCACTCTGTGACATCACCATTCAATCACACACTAACCTGCTACATAGACTGTATGACTTCACTCACTGTGTGACATCACCAATCACACACTAACCTGCTACATAGACTGTGTGACTGCTCACTATGGGCCAGATTCTCTAAGCTTCAAAAGTAATAAAATGGAGAGTGATAAACAGCCAACCAATCAGCTCCTACCTGCCATGTCACAGACTGTGTTTGAAAAATGTCAGACAGGAGCTGATTGGCTGGCTGTTTATCACTCTCCATTTTATCACTTTTGAAGCTTAGAGAATCTGGCCCTATGTGACATCACCATCCAATCACACACTAACCTGCTACATAGACTGTGTGACTGCACTCAGTCTGTGACATCACCATCCAATCACACACTAACCTGCTACATAGACTGTGTGACTACACTCACTCTGTGACATCACTACACAATCACACACTAACCTGCTACATAGACTGTGTGACTGCACTCACTCTGTGACATCACTGTCCAATCACACACTAACCTGCTACATAGGGCGGTATTCAATGTGAATACCGGCGACGTGCAGCGAATCCTGTTTAGGATTCGCTGCACATTCGCCACTGGTCGCCGCGTTCCGGAGCCTCGCCGGCTCCGGTATTCAACGAGTCAGGGGCTCGCTGCCCCTGACCGGCGAATATGAGCTCCTGCGGCGAACGCCGCAGGGAGCCTGAGGACGGTGGCAGGCAGGGAGATGGAAGTCTCCCTGCCTGCCCCACAATGTTTGTGGGGGGAGGATGGCTCCCCGGGTGCCAGGCAGCACAGGCTGCCCCCCCGGGGGTGCCAGCAGGGGACCGGGCATATTCACTACACCCGATCATGAATATGTAATGATCGGGTGAAGTGAATATATGAATATCTAATGAGGAGCTCGGCTCCGGCCCCCTGCTGGCTGGTCTGTGTAAAAAAAATATATATATATTTTTTTAAATTAAATATATATTCATGTGCTTACAGCACATGAATAAAAATAGCATGCCCCTCCTCAGAATAAAATTCCTGATTTTTTGACACCAATTGTAAAAAACAAAACACTTTATTTTAAAAGTTCACCTTCCACTTCACCATAAAAAGATAGCGATTGCTACTCGGTGAATCATGGCGAGATAAACCTTGAAATGTATTCGCCATCTGGTCATTGAATAGGGTGATTCACCGTTTTAGTCAGAAATTCGCCTTACAGCACAAAATCGCCATAAAAACCTGGCGAATCAGCCTCATTGAATACTGCCCATAGACTGTGTGACTGCACTCACTCTGTGGCATCACTACACAATTACACACTAACCTGCTACATAGACTGTGTGACTGTGCTCACTCATCACCACCCAATCACACACTAACCTGCTACATAGACTGTGTGACTGTAGTGACTCTGGGGCAGATTTATTAAGCTTGGACAAGAGATAAACTGGAGATAAAGCGGAGAAAAGGAAAAAGGAGATAAAGCACAGCCAATCAACTCCCAACTGTCTTTTTCAAACACAGCTGATTGGCTGGTGCTTTATCTCCTTTTACCTTTTCTCCGCTTTATCTCCAGTTTATCTCTTCTCCAAGCTTAATAAATCTGCCCCTCTGTGACATCACCATCCAATCACACACTAACCTGCTACATAGACTGTGTGACTCCGCTGCACTCCCTCTGTGACATCACATCCAGTCACACACTATCCTGCTACATAGACTGTGTGGCGTAGTGAAGCTTGATGTGTGAGGACGCAGTTGTACATCAGTCTCTAGGATAATGGGAAATAAAAATAGGAATTTATTCTCCTGCACATTTTGCCCTTCATTCGTCATCTCTTCAAGTGCAACGTTATCTGTGATGTGACAAAATCTGGAACTCTTTGCAGAAAGCTTTGTGCTGTGGAACATGTGAATCCCTGCGCAGCGCGACATAACTTCTATTCTAAATAATAAATGCTAAAATTCATGGATAAAATATTACACGGAAAAAACATCTATAATACATTATTTTCACATACAATTGTTGGGGCGGCCATCAGAGGACCGAGCGGGAAGAAGGACAGAATCGCTGACTCAGGGATAATATGCTTATAAAGTATGCAGCCATAAGAAAAGTGATTGAACTAAAAGCCAGTGACGCAGGAGGCGGGGCTTATTATAGACAAATTTTGCACAGCAAATAAAAACTGTCGGCCTAATTCAGCGTGGATCTCTATTCAGCAACATTGCACATCGAGCGACTTCCGAATGGTGCTAAACTGTATTTTGTTACTACAGTATGTTATGCATGGTACTAACAATAAAGTGTATTGTATCCTATCGTATGTTTACCATACACATCAAGTATGTTCGAGTGGAAAAAGCGACTGAAAATGCAAATGGATCATACCAGCATCCTCCTACAGCTTGGGGGTTTTCTGGGAGTGTCAGAAAAATGCAGGCGCGCCAAAGTTCTTTGGCAATGGTGATTGAAAGTCTTTTTCAGGCCAATTTTGCAGCTGTACATCTCTGCAGAGATAGCTGATCAGCGCTAGACTGAGACGCTTATTCTGCCAGTCCGGGACTCTTCATGGCACTGTATGCTTTATTTTATTAGGAAAGGGTCTCTGGCATGTCTGCTGTCCCCTTCCTGAGATGCAGGGATTAAGTGTGTGTGGGGGGGGGGGGGGGGGGGGCTGTGTGGAACGGAGCTCCACCACCACCTTTAATGGTAGGGGGAACTAGTTCCACCTCCACCACACTCCTGCGCAGTAATACCAATGAAAGTCTTGTCCCAGTAGCTGCTTTTTCTGGCACGCTGTGGACCTTATTCTGGTTCACACGCAACACTGTGAACGCCGGGCTGCCCACCCCCCCCCTCGCACGCTGCGATCCCCAGCACGGCTGCAAATGGAGGTTTTGCATAAACATTCATTCGCAGCCTTGTGTTTGGGGTCAAAACTCTGTGCTGTCTTAGATCTGCGGGCGCCCTGTGCGGGAATCGGGCGGGCAACACATCCGCTGACGTCAGCTGCCTGGCCCCCGCACCCACATCATCGGGAAACTACCATTAGAACGGCTAGCGTTTTCATTGGAACGCCCATGAGACACTGGCCATTCCCATGGGTGCATTCCCCGGCCCACCACCCCACGCCCTCACTGTGGCGTGCGAGCACCCATTGCATAATCTATTCGCCATGGCTGCACGTGCACATAAATGACTATGCACAATTACTCCCCTGTGAGTACACGCAGGGGAGCGTGTCAATCACAATGGGGGCCTGTATTTCCTGCCATCACCGCCACGGAAGTGAAGAAGATTCCTAAGATGCAGCATTGGATCATCTGCAACACCATTGGCCAGCTGCCATGGGATCACACGACCCAGCTGCCGCGGCGACCAACAAGGTAACCTCCGCCCACAGAGGGAGGTCCTGGTTTCGTTCCTACGGACACAAAAAGAAGGAATTCCCGCACCAGTTATTTTATTTTGGATTCTCCTCCCCCAGTTATTTCCAAAATTAAGGGAGAACAAGTCTTCCCCAAAATCAGTCTGGGGGGTGCTACCCACTACTTAACCCCTTCCTGACAGAGCCAGTTTTTGCGTTCCTGACAGAGCCCTTTTTTTCAAATCTGACATGTCTCACTTAAGTGGGGATAACTTTTTTTTGCTTTTACTTATCCCAGTGATTTTGAGATTGTTTTTTCGTGACACATTGTACTTCAAATTAGTGGTAAATTTGGGTCGATACAGTCTGTGTTTTTTTGTGAAAAATACCAAAATATCGTGAAAAAATGGAAAATTTAGCAATTTGCAAAATGTTAAATTTTCTGCTTGTGAGACAAATAATCATACCACTCAAAATAGTTAATAACTAACATAGACCATATGTCTACTTTATGTTTCCATCATTATTTCAACTTCCTTTTCATTTTTTTGGACACTAGGAGGCTTACAATATGAATAGCAAATTCTCAAATTTTCAAGAAAATTTCAAACACTGATTTTTTTAGGGACCAGTTCAGTTCTGATGTGACTTTGAGGGACTTGTATGTGAGACACCCCCATAAATGATACCATTTCAAAAACTGCACCCCTCACAGTATTCAAAACAGCATTTTGGAAGTTTGTTAACCCTTTAGGTGTTTCACAGGAATTAAAACAAAGTGTAGGTGAAATTTCAAAATTTCATTTTTTTTGCAGATTTGCAGTTTTAATACATTTTTCTAAGGAACACAGTACATTTTACTAGAGAAATGTGACTAAAAATTGATTCCCCCAATTCTTTTGTTTTCATAAATATCCTATATGTGGCCCTAGTGTGCACGTTGACCAAACCACAGGCTTCATAATAGAAGGAGCACCTACTTGATTTTGGAGCCTCCTTTTTATGAGATTATTTTTTAGGCACCATGTTGGTTTCTAGGCACCATAAGATGCTAAAAGTTAGGAACCCCCCCACAAGTGACCCCATTTTGCAAACTACACCCCTCAGGGAATTCATCTAGGGGTATAGTGTACATTTCAAACCCCCAGGGGTTTCACCAATTTTGATACAACTGGGCAGTGAAAATGAAAAATTAAATTTTTTACACAAAAATGCAGTTCTGGCTCAAAATTTTTCATTTTCACAAGGAATGAAGGAGAAAAAGCACCCCAAAATCTGTGCCCCAATTTCTCCCGAGTACGTCAATGCCTCACATGTGACCAAAAAATACCAGTTGGGTGCATGGCAGGACTCAGAAGGGAAGGAGTGATTTTTGGATTTTGCAGCTCAGATTCTGGTGGAATTTTGGTGGGTGCTATGTCGCATTAGCAAGACCCCCCAAGCACCAATACAGTGGAACCCCCCCACAAGTGACCCCATTTTGCAAACTACACCCCTCAGGGAATTCATCTAGGGGTATAGTGTACATTTCAAACCCCCAGGGGTTTCACCAATTTTGATACAAGTGGGCAGTGAAAATGAAAAAATACATTTTTTTACACAAAAATGCAGTTCTGGCTCAAAATTTTTCATTTTCAGAAGGTATGAAGGAGAAAAAGCACCCCAAAATCTGTGCCCCAATTTCTCCCGAGTACGGCAATGCCTCACATGTGACCAAAAAATACCAGTTGGGTGCATGGCAGGACTCAGAAGGGAAGGAGTGATTTTTGGATTTTGCAGCACAGATTTTGGTGGAATGAATGGTGGGTGCTATGTTGCACCAATACAGTGGAACCCCCCCACAAGTCACCCCATTTTGCAAAGTACACCCCTCAGGGAATTCATCTAGGGGTATAGTGTACATTTCAAACCCCCAGGGGTTTCACCAATTTTGATACAAGTGGGCAGTGAAAATGAAAAAATACATTTTTTTACACAAAAATGCAGTTCTGGCTCAAAATTTTTCATTTTCAGAAGGTATGAAGGAGACAAAGCACCCCAAAATCTGTGCCCCAATTTCTCCCGAGTACGGCAATGCCTCACATGTGACCAAAAAATACCATTTGGGTGCATGGCAGGACTCAGAAGGGAAGGAGTGATTTTTGGATTTTGCAGCTCAGATTCTGGTGGAATTTTGGTGGGTGCTATGTCGCATTAGCAAGACCCCCCAAGCACCAATACAGTGGAACCCCCCCACAAGTGACCCCATTTTGCAAACTACACCCCTCAGGGAATTCATCTAGGGGTATAGTGTACATTTCAAACCCCCAGGGGTTTCACCAATTTTGATACAAGTGGGCAGTGAAAATGAAAAATTACATTTTTTTACACAAAAATGCAGTTCTGGCTCAAAATTTTTCATTTTCAGAAGGTATGAAGGAGAAAAAGCACCCCAAAATCTGTGCCCCAATTTCTCCCGAGTACGGCAATGCCTCACATGTGAACAAAAAATACCAGTTGGGTGCATGGCAGGACTCAGAAGGGAAGGAGTGATTTTTGGATTTTGCAGCACAGATTTTGGTGGAATGAATGGTGGGTGCTATGTTGCACCAATACAGTGGAACCCCCCCACAAGTCACCCCATTTTGCAAAGTACACCCCTCAGGGAATTCATCTAGGGGTATAGTGTACATTTCAAACCCCCAGGGGTTTCACCAATTTTGATACAAGTGGGCAGTGAAAATGAAAAAATACATTTTTTTACACAAAAATGCAGTTCTGGCTCAAAATTTTTCATTTTCAGAAGGTATGAAGGAGACAAAGCACCCCAAAATCTGTGCCCCAATTTCTCCCGAGTACGGCAATGCCTCACATGTGACCAAAAAATACCATTTGGGTGCATGGCAGGACTCAGAAGGGAAGGAGTGATTTTTGGATTTTGCAGCTCAGATTCTGGTGGAATTTTGGTGGGTGCTATGTCGCATTAGCAAGACCCCCCAAGCACCAATACAGTGGAACCCCCCCACAAGTGACCCCATTTTGCAAACTACACCCCTCAGGGAATTCATCTAGGGGTATAGTGTACATTTCAAACCCCCAGGGGTTTCACCAATTTTGATACAAGTGGGCAGTGAAAATGAAAAAATACATTTTTTTACACAAAAATGCAGTTCTGGCTCAAAATTTTTCATTTTCAGAAGGTATGAAGGAGAAAAAGCACCCCAAAATCTGTGCCCCAATTTCTCCCGAGTACGGCAATGCCTCACATGTGACCAAAAAATACCAGTTGGGTGCATGGCAGGACTCAGAAGGGAAGGAGAGATTTTTGGATTTTGCAGCTCAGATTCTGGTGGAATTTTGGTGGGTGCTATGTCGCATTAGCAAGACCCCCCAAGCACCAAGACAGTGGAACCCCCCCACAAGTGACCCCATTTTGCAAACTACACCCCTCAGGGAATTCATCTAGGGGTATAGTGTACATTTCAAACCCCCAGGGGTTTCACCAATTTTGATACAAGTGGGCAGTGAACATGAAAAATTACATTTTTTTACACAAAAATGCAGTTCTGGCTCAAAATTTTTCATTTTCAGAAGGTATGAAGGAGAAAAAGCACCCCAAAATCTGTGCCCCAATTTCTCCCGAGTACGGCAATGCCTCACATGTGACCAAAAAATACCAGTTGGGTGCATGGCAGGACTCAGAAGGGAAGGAGTGATTTTTGGATTTTGCAGCACAGATTTTGGTGGAATGAATGGTGGGTGCTATTTTGCACCAATACAGTGGAACCCCCCCACAAGTCACCCCATTTTGCAAAGTACACCCCTCAGGGAATTCATCTAGGGGTATAGTGTACATTTCAAACCCCCAGGGGTTTCACCAATTTTGATACAAGTGGGCAGTGAAAATGAAAAAATACATTTTTTTACACAAAAATGCAGTTCTGGCTCAAAATTTTTCATTTTCAGAAGGTATGAAGGAGACAAAGCACCCCAAAATCTGTGCCCCAATTTCTCCCGAGTACGGCAATGCCTCACATGTGACCAAAAAATACCATTTGGGTGCATGGCAGGACTCAGAAGGGAAGGAGTGATTTTTGGATTTTGCAGCTCAGATTCTGGTGGAATTTTGGTGGGTGCTATGTCGCATAAGCAAGACCCCCCAAGCACCAATACAGTGGAACCCCCCCACAAGTCACCCCATTTTGCAAAGTACACCCCTCAGGGAATTCATCTAGGGGTATAGTGTACATTTCAAACCCCCAGGGGTTTCACCAATTTTGATACAAGTGGGCAGTGAAAATGAAAAAATACATTTTTTTACACAAAAATGCAGTTCTTGCTCAAAATTTTTCATTTTCAGAAGGTATGAAGGAGACAAAGCACCCCAAAATCTGTGCCCCAATTTCTCCCGAGTACGGCAATGCCTCACATGTGACCAAAAAATACCATTTGGGTGCATGGCAGGACTCAGAAGGGAAGGAGTGATTTTTGGATTTTGCAGCTCAGATTCTGGTGGAATTTTGGTGGGTGCTATGTCGCATTAGCAAGACCCCCCAAGCACCAATACAGTGGAACCCCCCCACAAGTGACCCCATTTTGCAAACTACACCCCTTAGGGACTTCATCTAGGGGTATAGTGTACATTTCAAACCCCCAGGGGTTTCACCAATTTTGATACAACTGGGCTGTGCAAATGAAAAATTACATTTTTTTACACAAAAATGCAGTTCTGGCTCAAAATTTTTCATTTTCAGAAGGTATGAAGGAGAAAAAGCACCCCAAAATCTGTGCCCCAATTTCTCCCGAGTACGGCAATGCCTCACATGTGACCAAAAAATACCAGTTGGGTGCATGGCAGGACTCAGAAGGGAAGGAGTGATTTTTGGATTTTGCAGCTCAGATTCTGGTGGAATTTTGGGTGGTGCTATGTCGCATTAGCAAGACCCCCCAAGCACCAATACAGTGGAACCCCCCCACAAGTGACCCCATTTTGCAAACTACACCCCTTAGGGAATTCATCTAGGGGTATAGTGTACATTTCAAACCCCCAGGGGTTTCACCAATTTTGATACAACTGGGCTGTGCAAATGAAAAAATACATTTTTTTACACAAAAATGCAGTTCTGGCTCAAAATTTTTCATTTTCAGAAGGTATGAAGGAGACAAAGCACCCCAAAATCTGTGCCCCAATTTCTCCCGAGTACGGCAATGCCTCACATGTGACCAAAAAATACCATTTGGGTGCATGGCAGGACTCAGAAGGGAAGGAGTGATTTTTGGATTTTGCAGCTCAGATTCTGGTGGAATTTTGGTGGGTGCTATGTCGCATTAGCAAGACCCCCCAAGCACCAATACAGTGGAACCCCCCCACAAGTCACCCCATTTTGCAAAGTACACCCCTCAGGGAATTCATCTAGGGGTATAGTGTACATTTCAAACCCCCAGGGGTTTCACCAATTTTGATACAAGTGGGCAGTGAAAATGAAAAATTACATTTTTTTACACAAAAATGCAGTTCTGGCTCAAAATGTTTCATTTTCAGAAGGTATGAAGGAGAAAAAGCACCCCAAAATCTGTGCCCCAATTTCTCCCGAGTACGGCAATGCCTCACATGTGACCAAAAAATACCAGTTGGGTGCATGGCAGGACTCAGAAGGGAAGGAGTGATTTTTGGATTTTGCAGCTCAGATTTTGGTGGAATGAATGGTGGGTGCTATGTTGCACCAATACAGTGGAACCCCCCCACAAGTCACCCCATTTTGCAAAGTACACCCCTCAGGGAATTCATCTAGGGGTATAGTGTACATTTCAAACCCCCAGGGGTTTCACCAATTTTGATACAAGTGGGCAGTGAAAATGAAAAATTACATTTTTTTACACAAAAATGCAGTTCTGGCTCAAAATTTTTCATTTTCAGAAGGAATGAAGGAGACAAAGCACCCCAAAATCTGTGCCCCAATTTCTCCCGAGTACGGCAATGCCTCATGTGTGACCAAAAAGTGGCAGGACTCAGAAGGGAAGGAGTGATATTTGGATTTTGCAGCACAAATTCTGGTGGAAAGATGGTGGGTGCTATGTCGCATTAGCAAGACCCCCAAAGCACCAATACAGTGGAACCCCCCCACAAGTGACCCCATTTTGCAAACTACACCCCTCAGGGAATTCATCTAGGGGTATAGTGTACATTTCAAACCCCCAGGGGTTTCACCAATTTTGATACAAGTGGGCAGTGAAAATGAAAAATTACATTTTTTACACAAAAATGCAGTTCTGGTTCAAAATTTTTCATTTTCAGAAGGAATGAAGGAGACAAAGCACCCCAAAATCTGTGCCCCAATTTCTCCCGAGTACGGCAATGCCTCACATGTGACCAAAAAATATCAGTTGGGTGCATGGCAGGACTCAGAAGGGAAGGAGTGATTTTTGGATTTTGCGGCTCAGATTCTGGTGGAATGAATGGTGGGTGCTATGTGGCATTAGCAAGACCCCCGAAGCACGGTGAAATTATGAACCTAATAATCCATAGATGTGTGGTATATTTTAAAACACTCCTTTATACATAGGCCGGGTTTGTCGGGGCAAGTGTCACACTGGAAAATAGTTTGCTTTCTTATTCCCTTTTTATAGCAAACTTTGCACCTTTTTTGTGTCCTGCCCTTTTTTCCAGTGGAGGGGATTTCATCAGGAAAATGCTGCCCTGGTACAATACGGGGGCCAGTACTAGAAGTACTGGGGCCCTCTGCCTGCTGGTTCCCAAATATTAGGCCCTTTATGACTTCCTCTTGAAAGTGCATAAATGTCCCCCTCTGGCCGGTAGAACGGAATAGCACGTAAGCGTTATACAGTGCCATCTGGATGATATACACGGCCACCTTCTTGTACCAGATTTTTGTTTTCCGCAGGGCACTGTACGGCTTCAGTACCTGATCTGAAAGATCCACTCCGCCCATGTACCTATTGTAATCCAGGATACAATTAGGTTTTGAGGTGTGGGTACTGGTACCTCGTACATGGATGGAGGTGGTACTGTCTCCATGAATTGTTGTCAGTATAAGGACATCCCTCTTGTCCTTATATTTGACCAACAACATATTTTCGGTGCATATTCCCCTGCTTTCACCCCTTCTCATTACTTGGGCAATGCGCGTTTTTGGGAGGCCTCTTTGGTTCTTGCGCACAGTACCGCAAGCTGCTGTACCTCTTGAACCAAGGGCCTTAAACAGGGGGATGCTAGTGTAAAAGTTATCCACATAGAGGTGATAACCTTTATCCAGGAAGGGGTGCACTAAATCCCAGACAATTTTTCCACTAACACCTACGAGGGAGGGGGGGCATTCTGGCGGTTCAATTCTTGAATCCTTCCCTTCATATACCCTAAACATGTGGGTGTACCCTGAGGTGCTTTCACACAGCTTATACATTTTTATGCCATACCTTGCCCTCTTACTGGGAAGGTACTGGCGGAATTTAACCCTTCCTTTAAAATGTATAAGGGACTCGTCAATGCAAATACATTTTTCAGGGATGTACATCTCTGCAAATTTGGCACTGAAATGATCAATGACCGGCCTGACTTTGAATAGCCGGTCAAAGGTGGGATCATCTCTGGGTGGGCACTGTGCATTATCGGTGTAATGTATAAATTTAAGAATTGTCTCAAAACGAGTCCGGGTCATGGCCATACGGTAAAATGGGGTGCTGTACAGAACATCTGTACTCCAATATTGCCTAATTTCTGGCTTTTTTACTATGCCCATATGAAACACCAGACCCCAAAACGTCATCATCTCTACTGCATCTACAGGGGTCCACCTAGCAAATGATGACGTGGGGTTTTGAGCAATAAACTGCTGGGCATATAAATTAGTTTGGTCCACCATTAAATTTATAAAATCATCAGAGAAAAATAATTTGAAAAAGTCAATTTCTCTGAGACCTGTGGAATCAAATTGGATTCCTGGCATGGCCAAAAACTCAGGAACCTGGGGCTCAAAATTGTCTGGTGGTGGGGTCCATACGAGATCAATTATTGGGGGGGGGGTCTCAGCTGCTCTACGGGGGCGTCTTTGAGGGGGTCCCTCATCACCAGAGGAGGAAGAGGAGCTTAAGACGAATCCTTCAAATTCCCCGCTTCCCTCACTGGCTGTGTCAGAGTCAGAGGCAAGCATGGCATATGCCTCCTCCGCTGAATACATTCTTCTGGATGACTGGGATGACATTTAGGATGACATTTGGGATGACATTTGGGATGCCATTTTTTTTTTTTTTTTACTGGTAGTGACATGTTTCAACACGTGTATAGTGTAGGGGGGGGTTAAAAACTTTATTTCAACCCGGGGGGTATGTAGTGTGTAGTGTGTATGTAGTGCAGAAAAAAAAAAAATACTTTATACAGGAATTTGATCCCAATATAAAAAAAAAAATTGAAGGGGTTAAAAAAAAAAAATTGAAGGGGTTAAAAAAAAAAAATTGAAGGGGTTAAAAAAAAAAAAAAAGGTCCTGCGCCAAAAATTGAGCACAGATGTTGGTCAGTAAACTGAACAGCGCTCAAAGGCAACAGGAATTAGATCAAAAAAAAAATTAGATCAACCCTGTGCCGAAAAAGCTGATCAGTGATGTACGTCACTGATCAGCGCACAGTGGCCACAGGACACCCACAAAATCACAGTGTGTGTAAAAAAAAAATTAAAAAAAGACCACACAAAAACAAAAAAGGTGATCAGTGATGCGACACTGATTACCAGTGAGGGGCAGCAGGTGCACAACCTTTGGTGCAACTGACAGTGCAACTGGCAGCAACTGACAGGTATATATATATTAAAAAAAAAAACCCTGCGCCCCCAAAAAGTTGCTGATCAGCACAGTTATACTGATCAGCACAAAAGGGGGGGTAGCAGACACAAAATATACACTCTCTATCACTCTCTGTCACTATCTCTCTCTATCTCTCTATCTCTCACTATCTCTCACTATCTATCACTCTAGGACACTGCAGCAGCAGCAGTTATTGACAGTTGACAGTTATATGTATAAAAAAAAACCTGCACCCCCAAAAAGGGGGGGTAGCAGACACAAAATATACACTCTCTATCACTCTCTGTCACTATCTCTCTCTATCTCTCTATCTCTCACTATCTATCACTATCTATCACTCTATGACACTGCAGCAGCAGCACTGACAGTTATATATATAAAATTAAACCCCTGCACCCCCAAAAAGGGGGGGTAGCAGACACAAATCTCTCTATCTCTCTACCTCTCACTATCTATCACTATCTATCACTATCTATCACTGTATGACACTGCAGCAGCAGCACTGACAGTTATTTAAACCCCTGCACCCCCAAAAAGGGGGGGTAGCAGACACAAAATATAGCTCTCTCTGTCACTATCTCTCTATCTCTCTCTATCTCTCTCTATCTCTCTCTCTATCTCTCTATCACACTGCAGCAGCAGCAGGAAGTCCCAAGAAGTCAGATCCAGGAAGCGTCCAGCACGCTACAAGCAGTGATCAGGTGATCAGGTAAGGTATTTGCAAGGATCAGGTAAGTATTAGGCAAGGATCAGGTCGGTATCACGGCAGACAGGCACGGTGACCGTTCTGCACGCTATTCCAGACCGAAATGGCGTCTGCAGCGCAGTCACCGTTAGTTTAAATGTCGCGCCTTGGCTGTGATTGGTCCGTGGGTCCCACGGACCAATCACAGCCTTGGGGGCAGGTGGGGTGAGGGTGGGGTGAGGTGTCATCGTCACCGATGACCCCCTCATGCCCCCTGACGCCCGGCGGTGATTGACACCTGTGTTACCGAGCGTCTGATTCGCTGGTAACACAGGAAAACGCTGTGAATGGCTGTTCACACTGAACAGCCAATCACAGCGATCGCCGACGGGGGGGCGGCATCGTAGCCCCCCCTGGGCATGCAGGGACATGTCTGCTGTCAGGGACAGCAGACATCGTCCCTCTGTCACTGCGTCTCGAGACGCAGTGACAGTTTAAAGTCATGACGTACATTTATGCCATGTGTCGGGAAGTACATCCCGGCCATGACGTAAATGTACGTCAAATGTCGGGAAGGGGTTAAAGTAATACCTATACACCCACAAAGAAAAAGAAGTTTCGTTCCTCCCCATAACGGCAAACCTCCATTTTGAGAAATCACTGACAGCCTGATGCTGCGGTGTGACCGGCCATGTGCAGCACCGGTTTGGTGCATGCGTAAAGTACCGAACATCAGCAATGCACTGCAACCGCTCCTGAATCGGGACGTGGTGCACAATTTCTCACAGTCTTTGCAAGAAAAAACAGAATTTCCTGTCTGTAAAGGTTAAGTGTCATGGCTGTCCCAGTGATACATTGTCTGAGATACTAGTATTACTTCAGGACCTGCAGTGTATTTCTGCAATCACATGGTGACATTCTATGGCATTATTACAATATGGATTTTATGCCACAGCCTGAGAGAAACAGATTCCCTGTATTGCGGCTTCCTTTATCCACAGCCCTCACAAAAATGTACTCACGTAGGGGATGGGTCACATTTACACAGGTTTGAGAGGCCCCAGCTGCATATATTGAAGAGCGCTCTTATACCGCCACCCCTAAAAAAGGGGACAAAAATACCGCCGGGTGACCTAATCAGACGGCATTGCCTGGCCACTGCTGCTCTGCAGATGATACGCACCTGTACCTGATGAAGTAACGCTAGGTGACTTAATCAGACGGCATTGCCTGGCCACTGCTGCTCTGCAGATGATACACACCTGTACCTGATGAAGTACCGCTAGGTGACATAATCAGACGGCATTGCCTGGTCACTGCTGCTCTGCAGATGATACACACCTGTACCTGATGAAGTACCGCTAGGTGACATAATCAGACGGCAGTACCGGGTCACTGCTGCTCTGCAGATGATACGCACCTGTACCTGATGAAGTACCGCTAGGTGACATAATCAGACGGCATTGCCTGGTCACTGCTGCTCTGCAGATGATACACACCTGTACCTGATGAAGTACCGCTAGGTGACATAATCAGACGGCATTGCCTGGTCACTGCTGCTCTGCAGATGATACGCACCTGTACCTGATGAAGTACCGCTAGGTGACCTAATCAGACGGCATTGCCTGGTCACTGCTGCTCTGCAGATGATACGCACCTGTACCTGATGAAGTACCGCTAGGTGACATAATCAGACGGCATTGCCTGGTCACTGCTGCTCTGCAGATGATACGCAACTGTACCTGATGAAGTACCGCTAGGTGACATAATCAGACGGCATTGCCTGGTCACTGCTGCTCTGTAGATGATACGCACCTGTACCTGATGAAGTACCGCTAGGTGACATATTCAGATGGCATTGCCTGGTCATTGCTGCTCTGCAGATGATACGCACCTGTACCTGATGAAGTACCGCTAGATGACCTAATCAGACGGCATTGCCTGGTCACTGCTGCTCTGCAGATGATACGCACCTGTACCTGATGAAGTACCGCTAGGTGACCTAATCAGACGGCATTGCATGGTCACTGCTGCTCTACAGATGATACGCACCTGTACCTGATGAAGTACCGCTAGGTGACCTAATCAGACGGCATTGCCTGGTCACTGCTGCGATGCAGATGATACGCACCTGTACCTGATGAAGTACCGCTAGGTGACCTAATCAGACGGCATTACCTGGTCACTGCTGCTCTGCAGATGATACGCACCTGTACCTGATGAAGTACCGCTAGGTGACATAATCAGACGGCATTGCCTGGTCACTGCTGCTCTGCAGATGATACGCACCTGTACCTGATGAAGTACCGCTAGGTGACCTAATCAGATGGCATTGCCTGGTCACTGCTGCTCTGCAGATGATACACACCTGCACCTGATGAAGAAGGGCGTGGTTTAAGAGACACGATAGTTGTTTAAAATGAATCTTTATCGATGTACATTAAAATACAGGTCAAAACAAGAAGAGGAATATCACCCCCCCATTTTATCTTATTCCTGTTTTGATCTGTATTTTAATGTATATCAGTAAAGATTCATTTTTAAGCAGCGATCATGTCTTAAAGCGCATCCCAGCCAAAAGAGTCTTCTTTGTCTTCTCCCCTGCTCCCACGGGCAGCTGAACTCTGCCCCTCCAACAAACCCAGGTAATTCGGCGGGCGGACAACAAAGACTGTTCTACAAAACGGGCCGGTGTCATTTTGTAGTCATGCTAAGCCATAAATTGTAAATCTACACCTGCGTGGCTTTATGGTCACCATTATTTTATTTCTCCTTTTCCTTACTGTAGTCTGGGCATGTCAGCCCCCATAGCAATGATGTCTCCCATAGGGGGTTATTTTGGTTCACTCTTTCTGACAAATTCCTTCTTAGATGGACAAAACCATGTGCACTGCAGGTGGGGCAGATGTAACTTGTGCAGAGAGACTAAAGGTGCCCATACACTAGAAATATTTATCTGCAGATCTGGCTGGTTGGAACAAAAACATGGTTATGGATGAGTGACAGTTTGTCAGTTTTCCAGCATTTCCAAGCAAATAGTCAACTGTCATGTGCTCTCATCCATAACCAGGTTTTTGTTCCAACCAGCCAGATCTGAAGATAAATCTGCGTGTGTATGGCCACCTTTAGATTTGGGTGGGATTTTACTTCAAAATGAGATCTATATTGCAGTGTAAAAATAAAGCAGCCAGTATTTACCCTGCACAGAAACAAAATCACCCAAATCTAATTCTCTGCACATGTTACATCTGCCCCCCTGCAGTGCACATGGTTTTGTCCATCTAAGAAGGAATTTGAGTGAACCATCTAAGAGTGAACCAAAATAACCCCCATAGATCTATTCAGCGTCTGTATTCCAGGGACTCTCACACCGATTTCTCTTTTAGTATTTAACATCCAAAGACCTCCGCCCAACGTGCTACAAGGGAGATGTGCGGCCGTTCTCTTTATTCCTATGCTAGAGTCAAACTTATTTTGGGAACATTTCTCATTCGCACTGTTCTCTCCGCCCGGTGACTCCCAGATAGTGGGAACCAATCTGTTTGTGCTGTGCGCGGCCCTGTGAGCCTCCCAAGATGGATGTTACCAGGGCAGGGAAGTGTTTCTCAGCACGCAGGCTGAGCCTTTCCCCTCCGCATCCCGGGAAGATCGATGTTCTGCGACAGATTTGTCAGAACGATTATTTTTTAATGAGACACAGGTGAAAGAAATGTGCATTTCTTGTACTCATACATATTTAAGCACTTGTTATTGCTTTTGGGGAATTCAGTTACTTTAAGGGACGACTTGTTTTCTAGAAGAGGCATGAAATCACCAGACTGAGCGGGGACGAGGGGGGTTGTGTTTACAATCTGTAGATTTGATGTTGAATCTCCGAGGCAAAAGTTCAGGAGCTGGTTCTACTGTATATCTCCTGACAAATAAGGGGCATCAAACAATCTTTAATTGTACCCTAATTAAAGCATAAATGCAATGTAAACGGACAGACAAAGATGTGCAATTGTGCCTCTGTCTGTGAAGTCGGGGTCCAGTTTAAAGGTCACATGGGCCTGGGGCAGCAAATGATCAAGGACCTATTGTGAGGAGCGCCGACCAGCTCTGCATGGGTGTGGCCAGCTCTGCGTGGGTGTGGTAAATGCTGTGGGGGCGTGACTAGTGCTATGTGGGTCTGGTCAGTTTCTTGCTCAAACCCACACTGTAGCGATGTTTCCATGCTGCGTAATACCCTGGTATAACACTGCAGTCTGCGCCGTAGAAAGACGTTCTGTGTTCTCCATGATGGCACGCTGTATTGCCTAATGTTAGTCTCTGCCCTCTAGAATACCTGGGGAGGGTGAGCTGTCAGTAGGCTCAATCCTCCAAATGTAGTGATCTGTGATATGGGGTGTGGCTAAATCATGCAAATGTGTAAACCACACTCACTCCTCACAAGGCCGCAATTCCTTGTAAAACAATTTGATACTGCCAGTCTCACTAGGAAGTGCGCAGGATACAGGAGATCTGCCCACTCTTCCATGGTTGCAGGGGACTGCATGAAAATACAGGAGTCTCCCGGCACTTGCTGGACAGTAGCTAATTGTTACGACTAACCCCTGGAGCTCCAAGCAGAAATCCACAGAACAAACAGATTGCAGATAAATACAGGATATTTAATAATGAACACAGAATACACAGGATATAATGCTGGCAACAAGGCAGGTGACAACAGGATCAGACATCAGAGCTCACCAAGCATCATACTGGGAAGGGTAGTGCACAGGCTGGAGTGCAGGGCATCAGCTAGAGTGCAAGGCACAGACTGGAGTGCAGGGCATCAGCTGGAGTGCAGGGCATCAGCGGGAGTGCAGGGCATCAGCTGGAGTGCAGGGCATCAGCAGAAGTGCAGGGCATCAGCGGGAGTGCAGGGCATCAGCTGGAGTGCAGGGCATCAGCAGAAGTGCAGGGCATCAGCGGGAGTGCAGGGCATCAGCGGGAGTGCAAGGCACAGACTGGAGTGCAGGGCATTGGCTGGAGTGCAGGGCATCAGCAGAAGTGCAGGGCATCAGCGGGAGTGCAGGGCATCAGCTGGAGTGCAGGGCATCAGCATAAGTCATACCTCCCAACTTTCAAAGAGATGGAGGAGGGACAGATGGATGTGCGCCAAAAATTTCAGGGGGTGTGGCCTAATTAAAGGAGTCACGCCCCCATTTTGCCGCTATGGGCCGTCAATGCCCCCAGTCCCCTGGCTGCACAGTGTTTATTCCCTGCTGCTCAGCAACCGACAGGGAGACTTCCAACAGCCCCCCTCGCAGCGGGACACTGCCGGCAATGGGAGGGACACAGGAATGTCCCCGAAAACCGGGACATTCCCGCGGTAATCGGGAGGTATGAGAAGTGCAGGGCATCAGCTGGAATGCAAGGCACAGACTGGAGTGCAGGGCATCAGCTGGAGTGCAGGGTATTGACTGGAGTGCAAGGCATCGGGTGGAGTGCAGGGCATCAGCGGAAGTGCAAGGCACAGACTGGAGTGTAGACCATCACCTGGAGTGCAGGGCATCAGGTAGAGTGCAGGGCATTGGCTGGAGTGCAGGGCATTGGCTGGAGTGCAGGGCATTGGCTGGAGTGTAGGGCATCAGGTAGAGGGCAGGGCATCAGGTAGAGGGCAGGGTATTGGCTGGAGTGTAGGGCATTGGCTGGAGTGCAGGGCATTGGCAGGAGTGCAGGGTATTGGCTGGAGTGCAGGGCATCGGCTGGAGTGCAGGGCATTGGCTGGAGTGTAGAGCATCAGCTGGAGTGCAGGGCATCAGGTAGAGGGCAGGGCATTGGCTGGAGTGCAGGGCATTGGCTGGAGTGCAGGGCATCAGGTAGAGGGCAGGGCATCAGCTGGAGTGCAGGGCATTGGCTGGAGTGCAGGGCATTGGCTGGAGTGCAGGGCATTGGCTGAAGTGCAGGGCATTGGCAGGAGTGCAGGGCATTGGCAGGAGTGCAGGGCATTGGCTGGAGTGCAGGGCATTGGCTGGAGTGCAGGGCATTGGCAGGAGTGCAGGGCATTGGCTGGAGTGCAGGGCATTGGCTGGAGTGCAGGGCATTGGCTGGAGTGCAGGGCATTGGCTGGAGTGCTGGGTATTGGCTGGAGTGCAGGGCATTGGCTGGAGTGCAGGGCATTGGCTGGAGTGCAGGGCATTGGCTGGAGTGCAGGGCATTGGCTGGAGTGCTGGGTATTGGCTGGAGTGCAGGGCATTGGCTGGAGTGCAGGGCATCAGGTAGAGTGCAGGGCATTGGCAGGAGTGCAGGGCATCAGGTAGAGGGCAGGGCATTGGCAGGAGTGCAGGGCATTGGCAGGAGTGCAGGGCATTGGCTGGAGTGCAGGGCATTGGCTGGAGTGCAGGGCATTGGCTGGAGTGCAGGGCATTGGCTGGAGTGCTGGGTATTGGCTGGAGTGCAGGGCATTGGCAGGAGTGCAGGGCATCAGGTAGAGTGCAGGGCATTGGCAGGAGTGCAGGGCATTGGCTGGAGTGCAGGGCATTGGCTGGAGTGCAGGGCATTGGCTGGAGTGCAGGGCATTGGCAGGAGTGCAACCTTTTGACTGTCGACCTTCTCACTGTCAACTTTCTCATTGTCGACTTAATGCTTGTGTCGACCTTCTGACCCTGTCAACGTGACCCATGTCGACCTATTTCAGGTGTCAACCCAATGCCTGTCGACCTAAATAGGGTTGACCTAGTAGCCGTATCCCTCCCCTTCGATTCCCCTTGTGCCGGGCTCCTCAGCCCAGGGGACACCTCATAAATAAAAGATAATAATAATATTTAATGGGCAGCGATTGTTCTGTAACAGGTCCGATAACTGGAATTATGAAGCGTTGCTCCTGTCGGCTGTAACTCTCTAGCGCCTGCTGCTGGTGGTTTGCGGTATCCATTGTCACCAATGTCGGAGGAGATCCCTGTTGTTCCAGTTGTAGCTTCGCAGACACAAATCACCAGTCATATCGCTTAATGAGGTCGTTACTTGTGACGAGCCTGCATGTGTTCTGCAGATACTATCGGACAGAGTATTTATAGTATGAGATAAAGTATCGCTAAGCGGCGCGCTGCCGGGATGTGGGGTGACATCATGTGTCATTAGATGCCGATATGTGACCCTAATACACCGCCAAACCAACATATTACAATATAAATGACTCTCGCTGTTCAGTAGCGCAGACAGGGCCTGAACCTGAGTCCGAGGCAGCGGCGATGTTGGGCGCTGTGGATCGATGTTTCCGTCAGCGCATTTTCTATGTACAGAGGGTATAGTTCACGTTTGTACGCTTTGGCCGATGTCCGTGCGAAGATTATCAGAAGACTGCCCATGTGCTGCAATTTCTCTGCGCATAAAACAAGGTGACGCTGCGACCCAGCTCGCAATGGGGGTTAGTGATGGAGAGATGCAGTTAAAATCCCGGTGGTCGGGATCCCGGCGTTCAGAATCCCGACCGCCGAAATCCCGACACATTCTCTCTCCGTGGGTGTCCACGACACCCCTGGAGGGAGAATAAGTTAGTGTGCCGAGCGTAGCGAGGCACCGGGCCTGCTGCGTGGTGAGCGCAGCGAGCCCGCAAGGGGGGGCAATCCACGCCCCCTTCCTTGTCGGCATTTCGGCTTTCGGGATTCCAGCGTCGGGATTCTGAACGCCGGGAACCCGACCGCCGGGATTCAGTACTGAATCCGTGATGGACAGGAAGTGAGGTGTGGAGGTGTTAGAATGAACTGGACGGAAAACGCAGGTGTGCCATGGCCGTTCTATAGATGTGTATCCGCTGTGAGCCCATATTGCCGCATATAGGGCGGGATTCTCTAAAATCCGCAGCCCTCTTCGCCCGGCTTCGCATTTCTAATGACCGCATATTCTCTAAAATATGCGGTCATTAACGCAAGGGACAGCTCTTGCAATAAGAGCTGTCCCTTGCGATGCGGCGCCGTTGCTGGACTTCCGGGTCTATGACTGACGCGCCGGCCGCAGGGCATGCTGGGAGGGATCCGTGACGGATCCCTCACACACCGCTGCGGTAAGAAGCCCATAGGCTTCTGCAGGGAACCGCCAGCTTTTGCAGAGGGAGGTTAGAGAATACAGAAATGCGGTAAAAACCCCGATAACGGGGTTTTTACCGCATTTCTGTGATAGAGAATCTCGCCCATAGTCTGCGTAGAGCGTCTATTCACTGGTGACGGGGGGAGGGGCTCCCAACTGCCCCCGCCATGGGACGCAGGAACTTTCGCAAAAGACAGAACTTTCTCAGAGACAGTTGGGAGATATACCTAACACTCCCAGCCTAACCCTAAGTCCCCCCAGTGGTGCCTAAATGAACCCCCCCACCCCCGGCTGCACACTGCCCTGGCGCGCATACTCACCCTTCGTGGTGCCAACTGTCACCTTCTTATGCTAATACACTATTGCCCCAGAAAGTGTCCAGAGTTTCCTTCTGCTCACCCCTTGGTTGGGATTTGTGTGATAGGTCAACAGTCAAACGATGGACTCCTTATGGTCGACAAGAACAAGAGGACAACATGTGATATGTAGACAGTGCTTAATGTCAACAGATGTATGTCTCCCCTTCCTACTAGATTGTAAGCTCCTCCGAGCAGGGCCCTCTTCCCTCCTGTTGTCTTAGCCCTCTTCTCGGGTGACATTCTATGGTTTGCGCTAAATGCGCATGTTTTTTTCGCGCACCACATCGCCGCAAATCGCCCTTTTTCAAATCGCACTTTTCAGTAAAAATTCGCATATTTAATGTGATGCGCATTGGAGGCTGAAAAGTGCGAAGAGGGCCGATTTGCGGCGAAGTGGTGCGATTTTAAGTAACAAAAAAGTGCGAGTTCTTCCGCCGGTCATGTGCGAGTTTTGGACCAACCGGAGTGCGATTTACAAAACTGTCTCCGCATGAGTAAGAACCCCACAACCTATTGGCCCACCTGTGTCCCCTCCATTATGCATCACACCCCCTATATAAAGGGGCATTGGCGCCATTTCACTCTTTGATAGGAAGTAAGGAGCATGGAGAGGAGCAGTGGCAGTGTGAGTACAGGAAGAGGTGTTGGTGGCAGAGTGAGGAGTGGCAGAGGGAGCAGTGGCAGAGTGAGGAGTGGCAGAGGAACCAGTGGCAGAGGGAGCAGTGGCAGAGGAAGCAGTGGCAGAGGAAGCAGTGGCAGAGGGAGCAGTGGCAGCAGCCAGACAAGTGGGAGAGGCAGCAGTGTGGCAGGCAGCATGGCCACATCAAGGCCAGCCTCAGGCCAGACCCTGGGCGTCCAGCCCCAGCAGGAGGAGGTTGAGGATCCGCTGGCATCCCCATCCTACAGCCAAGCCCTAGACCATACCCCACACCAGCTGCAGGAGGGCCACATGTCAGAGGTGGAGGAAGATGCTGGTGAGGAGGAGGAAGACACTGGCATGGAGGAGGAGGGCAACATGGCTGGTGTTGAAAATGAGGAGGAGGAGGTGGAAGCTGGTCGCACAAAAAGTGGCCGGATGGTCAGATTTTCTTATGAAGAAAATGTAGCACTTGTCCGGGCTATCCTGCCAGTGTTTGAGCGTTTGCTTGGAAAATCTAACTACAAGACCACTGCACAGCGCAAAAGGGCTATGTGGAAGGACATCACCCAGGCGGTGAACGCTGTCAGTCAGCACAAGCGCCTGGTCCGCAATGTCAAAAAAAGATTTAACGACATCAAAAGGCAGTTGAAACATAAAATGGCCATGGAGTTGGAGGAGGCCACCAAGACTGGAGGAGGAAGCCCCACCACTGTGTGCTACAATGCGTATGAGGTGAAGCTGAAGCGCATCATCCCCCCTGAGGTCCTGCCTGGCATGCATGTGGCGGATTCCGATAGGCCGCAAACGCCATCCAGAGCTGGTAAGTGTGACCCCACGCTAACTTAAACATACATGCCAATGTATTATACCTGTAATGTTCCCTTGTATTGTTATGCTTTGTAAAGTGCTGCTGTGGAACTACATAGGCCAGCAATAGCATGCACAAGAAAATGCCTGCTCCTACTTTTAAATTGCTGATAATGCTGGGCCCTGTAGTTCCACAACTACTCATATTGATTAACACTGTAACATTCTTTCTAGCAGACTAACTTGTATGTGTACAAAAACCCTGAGGTGAACTGGTGGTTTAGCTGCCATGCCTACATACCACCGATTATCCAATAGTTGTCATGTGTACAATAGTTTACTAATAATCTTAAAATAAATTCTTTGCCTATTAAAAAAAAAAAGGTGGTGACGAAATAATGCAGTCCTTATCCATTGGGTATTGTCCATTATTGTCATTTCAATGCATGTTTTCACAAACAGCTTAGCCATAGCAAGGTCCATAATGCCTGCCCATCTTTCCTTGTACAGATTGTCCATCCCGAAGTGCTGCGGCATCCAAGAAAAGGCCCGTTGCAGAATCTGTGGAAGCAGGTAAATGAACAAAAAACACGCCATTACACATACAGTACACACACCCATGTCACATCAACAATATCTCACACTACATTCATCTCCAGCAGCTACATTGCAATGGAAATTAATGTTATCTGAGCTAGGCATGTGATATATTATTAATGTCAATGTTGCATGCTGTATCGGGGTACATGTGTAAGTACATTACACCCCTAGGTATGTGCGTGAGCCATCTATAGCCCGATGTAAAACAGTATAGACGACAGTGTGGCCTATATATGCATCAGTACTTACCTCTTCATCTGTATCCACAGGTGCTATACAACTAGGGACAAACCAAACAGATTCTTCAATACTGGTCTTAGACGAAATGGACATCATTCTTGATCCGGTCGACACCTTTGCGGCAGAGGAAGAAATGCAGACCTCGTCACAGAGTGATCTTCCCCCAAGTGGGGTGTCTCCCAACCCACCCCCACCCACCCACCCACCCCCACCCACCCACCCACCCCATACAGCAGCTTCTGCTTCCCAAGTAGCTAACTCCTTGGTTAATTTCAAGGACAAACAGTTAGAATTCATGGCCTCCCAAAGCCTCCAAATAGGTAATATCCAGGGGTACATGCGTGACACCTTCCTTCAGTTACGCAAAATTGCACGTAGTGTACGGGTAGGTGTAGGCACTCATGTGCGCATTGCGAACAGCATTGACACCCGTTTTGCAGAACAAACTGCTGCAATAAGGGAACAGAATAGGCATATTGGCAGCCTGGCGCAAAGTATCACAGCACTAACCCAATCATGCACAGCGCAGACCAATGCTTTACTAGCTATGCAGGCCCAAATCCAGCAGCAGGAAGCCAATGTGGGAGGTGGCGCAGCATCAACCCTCAGCAGTGTATCCAGCACCCCAATAAGTGGCTCCCCCACTTCCCCACCCCGTCGCAGTGTGAGGACCCGTGGTGGGCTTGGTGCAGGGTCTAGAAGTGGTGTAGGGGTGCCTGATGCTGGGAGAAGGTAGCTGCTATATATGTTTGTCCAGTTTGTGAAATGCCAAACATCTTGTTACATGGCCCCACAGTTGTTATTTTCCACATGTCAAAATGCAGAATGCTTCTAAAAAAAAAGACAGAAGTAAAAATTGCTACCCGCATACCATTGTGTTTGTGTCTTTTTCTAAATAGAAATTAATGTGTGAATTATAACATATTGTAATGGTATATGACTATGGGATTGCACTAAAGTAGTGTGGTATAACTCCTTGCCTGGCAAAGGTTGTGGATCTACATATTCCAGCAGGCTCTGACACTCACGGTTTTGACTGTAATGGTTGTAGTGTGTCTGGGCATGCTGGCACATGTAGTTCCACAACACCAGTGAGCCATGTTTGACTGCAAACTTCATTCATACATGTATCAAAAGTACTTACAAGCTAGATAGCAGCAAGGGATAGGTCAGCACCACCATCTGCATGCGTTGGGATCTGTGTATTAGGCTAAATGTGGGTGGAAGCAGATGGTATTGGTCACAAATTTGTTAATGAGTACACTTACAGCACAGGTACATTTTGGAGTACAGGCCACATGTGCTTACCAGAAAAGTAACGGCTGATGATGTATGTCCGCAACAACTTCTTTATACCAAGTAACAGTTGAGTAAAATGCTTAGACAAAGTGGCCTGTGATACCCCCAAGGCCCATGAGGTCACAGACTGAGTGGAGCCTGTGGCCAAATAGTAGAGGGCACACATTAATTTGTGCAGGCCAGACACTGCATAGTTGGCTCCCACAAAATGGTAAAAATCATCTCTCACCTGCTCATATAAGTCCAACAGGTTAATGGGGTTCAGCGTAACCATCCCCACAACCTGTTGATCCGAGAGGGAGTCCAGGTACAGGCGACCACCATACATACGTGGGGTACTCAGTAGTCGGGGGGCTACCAGGATCTGTTGCGCAGCTTCCTCCCTCCTGCGTAGCTCCTCCAAATGGGACACATCACAGATAAGCAACTTGAAAATAGTCAGCAAAATCTACATGATTTAAACCCTCACAGGTGTCCTTACTGATGTTGGGGTTTATGTAGGGGTGTTTGTGAGTGAAAATGAGGGCACCTGTGGTGAAATTAACCATGTGTGCACTTGACCAAAATGAGTTCTGGGCCAAATCGCCAAACAGAACCTGGTCTGAAATAAGTGCGATAATTAGACACCTAAAAAGTGCGATTTGCGAAAATGCATTGCATTAAATAAGCGATTTGTATACTTTTCTGTACGAAAACATCTGGATGCGATAAAAATGCGAATTAATCTCGCACTTTTGGTCCGCATACCTTAACGCACATAATATGCGATTTCAGTCCCTTACCGCATCACATTAAATTGGCGATTTTAAGAAAAAATGCGATATCGCCATTTTGTAGTCTATTTAACGCCAAAAAAACCAAATCGCATCCCATAGAATGTCACCCCACATGTCACTCACAGCTCTCCTATACTCCCAACACTCAGTGACCATCTTTGTCTGCATACTCATCTCCATCATTGGCCTCAAGCCTCTAGTTGTATGTTGATTGAGTCCTCACTACTTATATCCAAGCTGTAATGTGTATTGATCTGTGGTGCTCTTTATTTGTACTGTATTTTTGTTATTTATTCAATGTTATGCCAAGTTGTGTCTCCCTGTACTGTTCCTTAGTACGGCGCTGCGAAACACTTGTGGCGCCTTATAAATAAAATTATAATTCATCTGCCCGAAGCATCGCGAGCGATGCGAGGGGCTGCGGTCGACTTACAACTGTGTCCATGTCGACTGAGTCGACATTCGGGGGGAAAACTGTGAAAAACCCATGTCGACCTATCGACCGAAAGTCATGTTGACTTTTTCACCTGTCTACAGTCTATATGTCGGTATTGTGACCTTGTCGGGATTTTAAATGTCAGTATTTTGACCTTGTCGGGATTTTATTCTCCCCCCGCGCCCTAGTGGGTGGTAGGGCATGAAATACCGCCTGTCGGCACATGTCGGGTCAAAAAACAGTGAAAAAACCCACGACAACCTCTCGACCTGTCGACCGAAAGTCATGTTGACTTTTTCACCTGTGTACATTCTATACATCGGTATTTTGACCTTGTCTGGATTTTAAATGTCGAGATTTTGACCATGTCGGGATTTTGACCGTCGGTCAATGGTTGTCGGTATTTTGACTGCATCCCACTTAGTCAGTTCTAGGGCTTTGTGTTGTAGTTATATTAGTTTTACCATGTCTATGTAGTATTAGGAGCTGCGCGTCTGTCTGGTGTTCTTGTCTCCTTACAGGGACCTGTGAGGAGAACTGAAGGGTGCAGTACAAGATTAAAGCGGGTGAGTGTCATCTTGTCTGGCCATGTGTATGTGTTTGTCTCTGCCTATAACCCTTCCTTACTCGATTCAGGGTGTACATGAACCTCACACCCCAGTGCAAGGTCAAGGCCTCATCTAGTTGCATGAGTGCCAATAGGCGACACTCCGGGCTCTGAGGCTGTGCGCCGAGGATGATGTTTCCCGGAGCCCGAAGATTGCTTCCGTAAAGACGTCGCGGGACGGAGGGAGCATCGGTCTTCATCCATGAGGAACAGCTCTCACTTGTTCTCCTCCCTCCTAGGTCATCGTGTCTGGGTGCCGGAGTTTTCCAGGAGCGTGGTTCATCATGAACTGAAGGTGAGAGGGTGCGGCACCAGGTAAGTGGTCAGGATACACCTGCACGGCAGCAGGCACCGCACCGCCCACAACACCCCTCTCACAGTGGAATGGTAGCCATTTGATAGTGATTGATGGTGGAATGATAGCGATTTGATCTGAAGTGCTTTGCTGGAAACCCTCTGTAGAAACTTTACTTGATTTTTTCTGAAAGCACAAAAAAACTTTAACCTTTTGCAGTCCAAATTTTTTTATTTTCAATTCAAACAGTCTGATTTCAATGTTTAAATTAATTGTACATTTTTTTAAATGAATAAATGTACATTAAACGATGTTAATGTTCGTAAAGTGGCTCACCACTGGATCTGCTACTAGCGCTCGGGCTGTTGAACCTGACTAGACGTTGTGCCTGAAAGGGTTAAAGATTTAAAAAAAAAATACAAAAAAATAATACTTTTTGATAAAATGTATTATTGTTCAAATACATCAACTACATTTTCTGTCTCCTCTCTGCATTGTGTCACTTTGTACATCAGACAGGTAACAATGTGCATATGGAGACTATGAAAATAACATAGACAGATACAGCAAACAAGCCATCAACAGATCTCTGGCGCCACCTACTGCACACTTCTATGAACTGAAATATCTGCTCCAGCCTACCTGAGGTATTTAATAAAAGCTTTTAAATGTCAGGTTTTTCTTTAATTATTTTTCAGCTCTTTGTCTGCCTGTTACAGATACACCTCACATTGGGGCAGATTTATTAAACCTTAGAAAGAGATAAATGCAAGGGTGATAAAGAGAGATAAACATCCAGCCAATCAGCTCCTCACTGACTATATTCAAACGCAGCCTGTAACATGGCAGGTAGCAGGTGATTGGCTGGATGTTTATCTCCTTATCACCCTTGCATTTATCTCTTGTTAAGGCTTAGTACATCTGCCCCAAAGAATGAATTGAAATGAAACATAGGCAGAACTACATAATGCATGGGTATAATACAAGAATGTATTGTTATATCTGTTGGGAAGATAATTAAACAGTGCAGTATATTACCATGGTGTACTTAAGGAGCACTGTATGTGTGTATTGTTTGGATATTGTACTATATACAATAATGTAATACTGTCTTACAGACCTACTGTATGCAGGCAATGTTTTCTAGTCTGGTACAATACCTCCAAGTCACCACAAGGGGTCAGTCATCTCCATTACTGTTTGATGGATATGCAAAATTGATTTTAAAATAGAAAAATGTTAAATAACAACAATAAAAATAATATTTATATCATGCGTCTGACCCATTGGGTCCTGGCTTCACGGCTTTGAATGTATTTACATATCTGCAACCAATCTGTATTGTTTCCTGCAGTGCAGGCTGGGAAATAAAGTCCAATTCGGAAATAGGTGAGTGTATAGCGCATTGTGGTAGATTCTGAACAAATCAACAATAGTGAGAAGTCATAGAAACCGTTATGGAATAGAAACCATTGTCTTTCTATTATGATGCAAATGACAGCAATAAAACAGAGAAAGTTACCAGTTGGGTCCTTACAATTATTCTGAGCCCGGTGACACTGGGTTAAGGTCCCCCATACAATAGCAAGAAAAAAGGTTTCTCTGACAGCGCTGTCTTATTCTAATGGTCAAGATAAATGGTAACACCACTTCACACTGTGGGATAAGGCACCTCCAATAAGGTAGGTGTGTTCTTGAACTCTAATCTTCCCTTATGTAGGCATTCACATTTGGTCTTTAGACCGAACAACTGACCTTGATATAAGGCCCTATAGCCACATAAAGGCATCTTTATTGCTCTGTTTAATTCTCCATATCTCCTTCACCCATATGGTTAAGATCTCACCTGCAGGCAGTGCCCTATATGCACCAAAAGGTATCTTTTCGCTGTCCTTTTCGCGGTCCAGGATGAATCCACATCACTCCTGTCCAAGGTCTCCGAATGCCTCACGGCCATCTCAGCCTGAATGACCCAACGCTTCCTGAAACTAAACATGGCTAAAACTGAACTTCTAATCTTCCATCCCCGGAACATCCCCTCTTCTCCCACTATCTCCATCAGCATTGGTGAAAACGAGATCACCTCGACTGACCAAACGCGCTGCCTCGGTGTCATCATTGACTCCTCCCTCTCTTTCACCCCCCACATTTGTGCTCTCTCACAGTCTTGCCGCTTTCACCTCCGCAACATCTCACGCATCAGACCATTCCTCTCCACTGACGCGACCAAAATTCTCATTCACTCTCTTGTCATCTCCCGCCTTGACTACTGCAACATCCTTCTCTCTGGGCTACCTCTCACCCGCCTCGCACCTCTCCAATCCATTCTTAACGCTGCTGCTAGGCTCATCTTCCTCGCCCGCCGCTCTACCTCCGCCTCCCCCCTCTGTCTATCTCTTCACTGGCTCCCCATTCCTTTCCGAGTTCTCTTTAAACTCCTCACCACCACCTACAAGGCTCTCTCCTCCTCCACCGCTCCTTACCTCTCTTCACTGATCTCTATCCACACTCCCTCCCGTCCTCTTCGCTCCATCGCTGACCGCCGACTGACCTCTCACCTAATCACCTCCTCCCACTCCCGTGTCCAAGACTTCTCTCGCGCTGCCCCCCTGCACTGGAACAACCTCCCGCCACCCATCAGGCTATCTGATTCCCTTACCTCCTTCAAGCGCTCCCTCAAAACCCACTTCTTCCGACTAGCCTATCCCTCCTCCTAACCTCTTTTGATCCTCCTATCCTGCCTCCGTTCCTACTTATCCTGTTGTTTTTCGTTCGGCCACCCACCTATTTTTAGTATGTTAACTCTTATGAGCAGGGCCCTCCTTCCTCACGTACTCACCCTACCTCTTTACCTCACCAGCGCTCCTGCCCTGTTCTTCCCTTCCTCTACTTCATCTTCAGTCTCCTCGACAATTTTGACACCTACTTCTGAACTGATGCTGATTTTAGTTCTACCAGCTATACCCCTATTTATACTGTATTTTTCAACACACCCTGTACGTTACCTTGTCATTTGTTTTTTGTTTGCTATGTACGGCGCTGCGGACACTTTGCGGCGCCTTATAAATAAACGTACTACTACTACTACTACTACTACTAATCCAAAGAATCTTTAAAAAGTTATTTTTATGCTCCAAAGTACAGCATACAAATTAAAAGCAAACAGTAAAACAAAACAAAGGAGGTGTCTTGTGTCTGGGTCCGGTAGACCAAATATCCACAGCTCACCCGGAATAAACAGTGGTAGGTGTCTTTAGATGGTAATCCAGGACTGGAACAGACAAGCATTACATATGGGGGAGGTACTTGTTTCCTAGCATGGCGCCCATTGCATTCTATAGTGGTGTGCGATGCGTGCGAGCGATGCGATATTCATGTTAAATTAACAGGAGTGCTTGTACAATGAAATATCACATAGCATTGCATGCCAGCAAATGGCAGGCGATGCGATTTTTAATTGTAAAAGCACCGATGGGTGATTACAATGTTAAATGCACCCCCATTGTCAACGCCACCCCCACTATAAACGCCAACCCGTGACGTGGCGAGCGCAGCGAGCCCACGAGGGGTGGCAGTACGCGTCCTCCGACCTTTTCATTCCCCCCACTATCCAAGCCCCGCGAGGGGACGCGGAATACATGTAAAGTAATCCGCGTCCCCTCGCGGGGCTCGGTGGCTCGCTGCGCTCCCACACTCTCTAGAATCAACTCGCCGCCGACGTGGATACTGGGGGTATGAAAAGGTCGGAGAACGCGTACCACCGCCCCTCGCGGGCTCGCAGCGCTCGCCACGCTTCGGGTTAGCATTGATAGTGGGGGTGGCGTTGCCAATGGGGGTGCATTTAACATTGAAAGCACCCATCAGGGTGCTTGTACAATTAAAAATCGCATCGCATGCCGCTATATTGCATGCGATGCGATTGTATAAGATGTACTACGATCAAAATATTGGGCGCCGTGCTAGGAAACAAGTACCTGGGGGGATTAAGCTGCGAAGCTCGCAGTTTTCTGAGCACTTGTGTTGCTGCTCCGCCAAATCACTTCCCCTCGCTGCCGTTTCCCCTCACAACCATGAGACGCCCCCTCTCATGCCACTGCTGCAGTAGAAATCATTCAATGGTCGCCGACAATCCAATGACATCGCCTTCACAACTATAAGTCAGTCTCAACTGAGTTATATTTGCGGCTGCAGGGCGAAGACAGTGAGGGCAGCTGACATCATGTGACGTCAGACGCTTGCCCCCGGCATGCATCGGCCCGCCCGCGTATCCAAGGGAACACCCAACATTTCCATGGGGATGCCCATAAAACGCTGGGCATCACTACGAGTGATCCAGAATTGCCCCCCTAGTTACCAGCAACACTGGCTGATACGGTACAGGCAGAGCCGGATTAAGCCTTCGGGGGGCCCGGGGCACTTTAGAAAGGGGGGGCCTCCTACTTGTCATTACTGGCCGGGAGACAAAACTGCATGGGAGAATATTACACTGTCAAAACACAGAGTAAAAGCAGTGGAAAATTGGTCAATGTTCAACTGCGAGGGGGGGGATTAATATAAATATATATATATATACACACATATATATATATATATACATATACACATGAAAAGCCTGTGTTTGTCCCTCTGTACCTTACTATGTGGGGGCCCTGACATGCTCAGTGCTGCCTCTGATTAAAAACCCTCCTATGACAAGGCAGCTGCTGCTGCTGCTATCCTTCATAGGCCTGAGAGGCATTTGATGAGCTCCACCAAGCTCAGCACAAGCCTTTCAGACTCTGATCTCTTGTGCAAAGTCGGACTTAGTCAACTCCCAGTAATGCAATGCACACTTGTGCCTTGACTCCTAATGCTCAGCACCATTAATCATTGTCACATTGGCACTCCCATGCACAAAACCTTTAGCTAAAATTATATATATATTTTTTTTAAATACATGCCAACCACAGGGAGCCCCTAGACAGAGAGGGGCCCAGCACTTGCCCACTGGCCAATGGGATCACTGCAATGATGCTTGACAACTGCAATCTGGCTGTCCATGACCTCCCGCTGACCAGTAGCAGCCGCCTGACCCCTGTCTGGAGCGTGCCCTGAGCTGACCATTGTGCACAGATAATGAACTCTTACCTTCTGTTTCCTATACAAGTAAACAAGGAGGGGAGGGGGGGGGGGGGGTGTCTCTGTCTGCATGGACACGTTGTAGAGACGCAGACAAGCAGCTGACAAGGTTATTAACTCCATGTAAAGTCGGCACAGAAAGTGTTCACAATCCGGCCTCTATAAATAGCCAGCTCCCGTTTTCCCCCCTCATCCTCGCTCACAAAGAGAAAACCTTGCCGCTTCCTCCGCCTGACAAGTGTCTTTGTGCTGGCCGGCTTCCTCCCCGTGTGGGAACCTCGCCTCTCCAGCCAACATCTGTACGTCGACTGCCATTTTCTCATATTTGTCAGAGGCGGCTCGCTGGAATTGTGATCAGGCTCTTTGTGCTGGAACAATAACCGCGGGGGTCCCGGTGGTGCACGATTTGTACTCCCCGTGGACACGCGCGGACCCAGCTTCCTTCATTCACATGCTCTGGTTTCATTCATGCGACACGTGCGGCGTGCAGGCCATTGTTAGGCCAGGCCGACCGTCTTCTCCTGTAAGGTGACCGGAGAAAAAAGTTTGGATTCCGCAGGAAGCTGAGTGCTTTCATTGTGTGTTATGGGATATGTCTCCCCCCTGGCACCTGCTGATCGCTGGCTCCGCAATTCTCAGTGTGCGACCCGTGTCATTTATCGGCTCCATTTTCTGGTGGACAAAGCACTGGATTTACAGTGTGTCCATGTCCCGCAGAATGTTCTTCTGATTTATATCCCAATCTTAATATACGCCATTAAAAAATACTTTGTACCTATAGGGAGTAGGTGGCTGAGAGATGTTTCTCAGCTGCGCTTGCCTTAAAGTTGTAAAACAATCACATATCACTTTCCTGGGAGCGTCACGCGTCTGTCGCTGAGGCGGCTGCGTTGTCAGACACACAGTCGCACACATTGAAGGCCGATATATAACAGAGAATCTGCACCATATGCTTGTTGCCAGGGGCTTTAGTGCTCATTGCCATCAGTTTCTTGCAAATCAACATGGGTCTATGCTCACTGCCAGGGATTACATGCTTGTTGCCAGGGGGTTTCATGCTCATTGCAAAGGATTGCATGCTCATTGCCAGGGGGTTACATGCTTGTTGCCAGGGGGGTTTCATGCTCTTTGCCAAGGATTGCATGCTCGTTGCCAGGGGTTACATGCTCATTGCCAGAGGGGTTAAATGCTGATTGCCAGGGGTTACATGGCCATTGCAGGGGGATTACATGCTCATTGCCAGGGGGTTTTCGTGCTCATTGCGAAGGGTTACATAATCGTTTCCCGGGGCTACATGCTCATTGCTGGAGAGTTTCATGCTCAATGCCAGGGGGTCACATGCTCATTGCCGGTGGAGTTTCATGCTCTTTGTCAGGGATGTTACATGTTCATTGCCAGGGGGGTTTCATGCTCATTGCTAGGGGGTTACATGCTTGTTGTCAAGGGGTTTTGTTCTCACAGCATGCCAGTGCTCTCAGCATGTGGTACTTCCAAATAGTGCTGTATGCACTGCGCTCACCTTAAAGACGATAGACGGCCAGTAGGACCTTTGGCATCTGTCCGCTCAAAGGTTTCAGCAGATTCCATGTGGACAGCGAGATTGGAATCTGCAGAGACAGCGTCGGCTCCCCACCACCACTTGGTCTGTCCGGCATTGTTACACCATTGGAAAGGCTTGTAGACGTGTTATGTTAAAGTCACACACGTGAATGCTCCAAACTTTGGGCATAAAGGTGTATTTTATATACCATTCTTAAGGTCCATACACCCCTGCCCAGCAAGTGACCAGGCGTTTGGAGGGAATCGGTACATCTGTCAGAATGAACTTAGGTCTACAGTCATTAGGTCGACTGGCAGGAAGGTCAACCTGATTTAAGGTCGACATGGGCCAAGGTCGACATGACTTAAGGTCGAATTTGCATAAAGGTCGACATGAGGAAGGTCGACTGGTCATAAGGTCGACATGGGTTTTTCACTGTTTTTCGATCCGAATGTCGACACAGTTGACATTGACACAGTTGGCAATGAGAATCGGACGCTCGCTTCGCTTGCGATGCTTCGCCACGCCCTAGTGGATGGTAGGGCATGAAATACCGCCTGTCGGCACATGTCGGTTCAAAAAACAGTAAAAAAACCCATGTCGACCTTATGACCAGTCGACCTTCCTCATGTCCACCTTTATGCAAATTCGACCTTAAGTCATGTCGACCTTGGCCCATGTCGACCTTAAGTCAGGTCAACCTTCCTGCCAGTCGACCTAGTGGGGTCGACCTAATGACTGTAGACCTAAGTTCATTCTAATAGATGACCGCTTCCCATTTGAAGGGAGGGTCTGTGACATCACCTCCAGCCTGATTCTATCGCATCCACCGAGTAAGACTGCACCCATCATGCGATCAGCTCTGAATCAGGCCCATGAAATGGTTAATCTGCTTTGAGAGCCGCCATATAGGAAGCAATACACGGATACATAGGACACGACGTGTTGGTGGAACCTGACTTATGACTTGTATCTTCCTGTCTGTTCATTCATCAGAACAAGACACTGCGGCCTCTCAGAGCTTCCTGGCTAATGCCGTATAAATCAGCACAGGGAATGCTGACCGGCTCTGCCGCATAGAGACACACGGTTGGTGCAGCGATAATGATCGACATGATTCGCTTGCCATGCAGTCCATGGGCTCCGATTGGGGACGGTAAAGTGAGCATGGCAAGCGAAGCGAGCTTCGTGAGGGTACGCGCTACACTAAGACTCCACCCATGTGCTCAGGGGTCGACATAGTGCATGTCGACCTTTTTTTTTTAGTGTTGACCTAGTGCCTGTCAGCCTTTTGGTGTTGTCCTATTGACTGTATTCCTAGACATTGGTCCTGATTCACTCCCCTACGCAGGGTGGCAAACGGAGACGTTCCCCGGCCGTTGGGAGGGCCACTGACATCAATAATTATTCGCCTTCTCCCCGCGGCCTTCACAGTGCTAAACAAGTCTAGACTAGCAGGGGAAGGTATTCCCAGCCGTGCACTGGGGGGGGGGGGAGCTCGGCGGGGCGATGTTTGGCCCCGTCCGATGAAAGCTGAATCACCCCATAGAGAAAAGGTTACAATATATGCTTATATACTCTTCACTTATCCTGTTTCCTGCGGCTTATGATCCCGGTACTTCCTAGTAAGGCTGCACATTTTGGCTCCAAGTGCACTCTAGTGCAGGTTCCCTTGCGCATGCGCGGCTGTGTACCACACACCTCTCCATTTTTTGTGGGGTTTTTGTGTGCAAATGCTTGTATGTAACTTTCGTTGACAGTACATTGTATCGTTAATGACAATTAAGTATTCTTCTTCTTCTAAGGGGGCTCCAGGGCAACCACTTCTATTGCTGCACTCCCTCCCTCCGTATTCCTGCCAATGTTAATTTCTTGTTGCCTCGGGGGGTCCATGTGCACCGCACACCTTCCGGCATTAACGTGACATAGTGCGAATCAGCCCCTAAGGCTTGAAGCTTATTGCATATGTTCATGAATGTTGCCAATAACTGTTATACAACCTGTATTACGTGCGTAGTGGCCCTTTAATGAGGACATTTCCTTGAGAAGTCTAAAGCCTGGAGTCTGCCCACCCTCAGTGACTAGGTCTGTAACCCCAGGGACCGGGAGACAACCTTACCTCACTCCTCGTGAACGGCTGAACTCTGGGTCTTGGCAGCCTTGGACATTTCATATATGAATGAATAGAAAGGGATTATAGGAAGCACCTGCTGGCCAAGGAAATCCAGAATAATTTTTATTATCCCCGTCCAGTGGTCTATTCAAGACTGCATTAGGGGTTTCCTCTTCCCTCTCTGGGTACTTCATACCGGCTAATAACAAAGGCCATAATATTGTCCTCATAATGATATTCTGCCAAGAAGTATTACCGAGGAGCGAGGATCCCAAGGAACACTTGGCAACCATCTCAGAGACATTGTTTAGGGATAAGAACAATATAATTACGCTATCAGTTTCAATAGTCTCTATTAATGGCACAAGTACGGCGTTGTGGGAAAATGATCTAATCTGTCATTACAGGGCCAATGACGCTACATATCACCAACACTGCAATGTCTTCAGTAATATTGGCCAACTGGCCGGACAGCTCCACCTGTGTGGTCATAGAATGAACCTGACGCCCAACGATGACCAAGCGAGGCTGTCCCCCTGCTTCTATAAGGTAACTCTTTTGCTGGTGGTACCCATAGCACTGAAGACCATGTCTGCTACCCTACTTACCTGATTCCTTCTAGTTCCAGTCTAAAGGTGCCCATACACTAGTAAGATTTATCTTCAGATCTGGCTGGTTGGAACAAAAACATGGTTATGGATGAGTGAGTTTGTCAGTTTTCCAGCATTTCCAAGCAAATGGTCAACTGTCATTTGCTCTCATCCATAACCAGGATTTTGTTCCAACCAGCCAGATCTGCAGATAAATCTGCGTGTGTATGGCCACCTTAACTCTCTCCTTAAGGTGCCATCCGATCCTCTGTGATCCGGTACTCCTCACAGTCACGCCTTTGGGCCTTGGACACTATCTAGATATATTTAAGGTCTCTCTTTATGTGGACTAAATTCACTAAAGTACACAGCTTCCATTTCATACTAGCCCCAGGCCAGAATCATCCCTCAGTGATGGAAATCCAGATTCTAGTCTCTGGCTGGATCAGATTCTGATGTTGAAGATTGGAAGTTGGGTGGTGTAATATAGTCTCTGTGCATGGCCTGGAGTTAATGAGAGATCACAGGATCCCTGTGGCAGGATGAGAAGCACAGGTGAGCCTCACAGCTGAATGATTAGCCAGAGGGGAGACTCTGCAGCCAGAGACACAGTCCTTATTACAAGTTGAAAGTGCTTCAGTCTAGCAGACCGTTATTGAATGACACTACTGGAGTCTGTGCAAACTCCCAACATGACCCCCTCCAGGAGGGACAAAGTGCTCTGCTCCTGGTCTTCCCTCTAAATTTATGATCACCTGTGGAGAAGCACCTTTCTTATCCATTAACCTGTAAAACAGGTGATGGCAATCAGAAATTAAGAGGGAAGTCCAAAAACAGAGCAATGTGTCCGTCCTGGAGAGGGTCATGTTGGGAGGTATGGTCTATGATCAGTAGCTATATATACCGTATTTATCGGCGTATAACACGCACTTTTTCCCCCCTGAAAATAGGGGGAAAAGATGGGTGCGTGTTATACGCCGATATGTGCGTGTTATACGTCGATATAGCGAGGGAGCGCCGGAGCGGGCACCCCCAGAGGGACAGGCGGCAGGACGCCGCACACAATAAATACGCTGGTGCAACACTGGAGCGGGCACATGCAGAGGGACAGGCAGCCGGACGCTGTGCAGCGTCCAGCCGCCTGTCCCCCCGCATGCACCCGCTCCCGCACCACACCAGCACATCATGTGCAGCGTCCTGCCGCCCGCCCCCCCCGAAGGCACCCGCTCCAGCACCACACCAGCACATCATGTGCAGCGTCCTGCCGCCCGCCCCCCCCGAAGGCACCCGCTCCAGCGCCACACCAGCACATCATGTGCAGAGTCCTGCCGCCCGCCCCCCCGAAGGCACCCGCTCCAGCGCTCATATTTACCGGGATTCTGTGCAGCCTGTACGGTACTTATGCGAGGAGGCTGGCTGCCAGTGTCTAAGATGGCTGCCGGTCTTTTACAGTCCTTTTACATTATTTACCTTATAAGTGGTAATAATATTAATAAAAAAAAGTTCTGAGTTACCCTTATTTTGCTTCAAAGTTTTTATTTAGAAATTTTACTTTTTTTCCTGAGATTTCCCTTTTAAAATGAAGGTGCGTGTTATACGCCTGTGCGTGTTATACGCCGATAAATACGGTAGTTCATCTGCAACTGTGACCTCTGGGATAACAGATAGACAGAATAATCCCGTGAATACTTCTGTACACTTGAGTTACGGTTAGCAATATAACAATTCGCTAGCAGGACCAAGAGGTCAGGTGACATAGGCGTGTGCACAGGGGGGTGCCCGTATGTGGAAGGCAACGGCACCTACAAAAATGGCTGCCGCCTTCGAGGAAATAGACACTAGATAGAAAGGATATCAGCCAGTGCTACCCGGAAGTGCGGATTAAGGTAGCCCCTGTGCAATGAGCATGTTACCCCGCCTGGCAAAAAAACACCCCCCCCCCCCCACACTCACACACACACACACACACACTTTTCCCCAGAAATTACCAGGTAGAGCTCCATAGAAATGATCAATAAATTTTCCCTAGCAATGAGCATGTAATGTTCCCCCTGGCAACGAGTATGTAAATGCCCCCTGAGCAATGATCCCCATAGCAACGAGAATGAAACCCCTGGCAACGATCATGCATCCCCTTGCTTTGAGCAATATACCTCTGAGAACGAGCAAGTAGGTAAGCGGCACTTATGTGGAATAATATGTAATTGGCATTATGGTGTGTGGCATAATATTAAATGGACATTACGATGTGTAATGGGAATTACGGTGTATGGCATTATGATTAATGGGCATTATGAGGGCATGTTTAATGGGCATTATGGTGTGTGGCATGATTCTGCTTGTCTGCTGGACCGCAAGCACCTATTGGCTAGTGGTCCAGGGGGAGACTTAATTGAAAATAGCGACGGACAGGGCAGCTCAGCCGGGCACAGATGGGGAGCAGGGGAGCAGGCAAGCAGGGTGGGGGAACCAGCGGCAAAGTTCGCGGTGCAGGGTATGAAGACATTCACACTGCTGGCGACTGGAGGGGCATGGGGACATACACACTACTGGTGACTGGAGGGACATGGGGACATATACACTATGGGTGACTGGAGGGGCATGGGTACATACACACTGCTGGTGACTGGAGGGACATGGAGACATACACACTACGGGTGACTGGAGGGGCATGGGGACATACACACTGCTGGTGACTGGAGGGACATGGAGACATACACACTACGGGTGACTGGAGGGGCATGGGGACATACACACTGCTGGTGACTGGAGGGACATGGGGACATACACACTACGGGTGACTGGAGGGACATGGGGACATACACACTGCTGGAGACTGGAGGGACATGGAGACATACACACTACGGGTGACTGGAGGGACATGGGGACATACACACTGCTGGTGACTGGAGGGACATGGAGACATACACACTATGGGTGACTGGAGGGGCATGGGGACATACACACTGCTGGTGACTGGAGGGACATGGGGACATACACACTGCTGGTGACTGGAGGGACATGGGTACATACACACTGCTGGCGACTGGAGGGACATGGGGACATACACACTGCTGGTGACTGGAGGGGCATGGGGACATACACACTATGGGTGACTGGAGGGCCATGGGGACATACACACTGCTGATGACTGGAGGGACATGGGGACATACACACTGCTGGCGACTGGAGGGACATGGGGACATACACACTGCTGATGACTGGAGGGACATGGGGACATACACACTGCTGGTGACTGGAGGGACATGGGGACATACACACTACTGGTGACTGGAGGGACATGGGGACATACACGCTGCTGGTGACTGGAGGGGCATGGGGACATACACACTGCTGGTGACTGGAGGGACATGGGGACATACACACTGCTGGTGACTGGAGGGACATGGGGACATACACACTGCTGGTGACTGGAGGGACATGGGGACATACACACTGCTGATGACTGGAGGGGCATGGGGACATACACACTGCTGGTGAGTGGAGGGGCATGGGGACATACACACTGCTGATGAGTGGAGGGGCATGGGGACATACACACTGCTGGTGACTGGAGGGGAATGGGGACATACACACTGCTGGTGACTGGAGGGGCATGGGGACATACACACTGCTGGTGACTGGAGGGGCATGGGGACATACACACTGCTGGTGACTGGAGGGACATGGGGACATACACACTGCTGGTGACTGGAGGGACATGGGGACATACACACTGCTGGTGACTGGAGGGACATGGGGACATACACACTGCTGGTGACTGGAGGGGCATGGGGACATACACACTGCTGATGACAGGAGGGATGTGGGGACATACACACTGCTGATGACTGGAGGGACATGGGGACATACACACTGCTGATGACTGGAGGGACATGGGGACATACACACTGCTGGTGACTGGAGGGGCATGGGGACATACACACTATGGGTGACTGGAGGGCCATGGGGACATACACACTGCTGATGACTGGAGGGACATGGGGACATACACACTGCTGGCGACTGGAGGGACATGGGGACATACACACTGCTGATGACTGGAGGGACATGGGGACATACACACTGCTGGTGACTGGAGGGACATGGGGACATACACACTACTGGTGACTGGAGGGACATGGGGACATACACGCTGCTGGTGACTGGAGGGGCATGGGGACATACACGCTGCTGGTGACTGGAGGGACATGGGGACATACACACTGCTGGTGACTGGAGGGACATGGGGACATACACACTGCTAGTGACTGGAGGGACATGGGGACATACACACTGCTGATGACTGGAGGGGCATGGGGACATACACACTGCTGGTGAGTGGAGGGGCATGGGGACATACACACTGCTGATGAGTGGAGGGGCATGGGGACATACACACTGCTGGTGACTGGAGGGGAATGGGGACATACACACTGCTGGTGACTGGAGGGGCATGGGGACATACACACTGCTGGTGACTGGAGGGGCATGGGGACATACACACTGCTGGTGACTGGAGGGACATGGGGACATACACACTGCTGGTGACTGGAGGGACATGGGGACATACACACTGCTGGTGATTGGAGGGACATGGGGACATACACACTGCTGGTGACTGGAGGGACATGGGGACATACACACTGCTGGTGACTGGAGGGGCATGGGGACATACACACTGCTGATGACAGGAGGGATGTGGGGACATACACACTGCTGATGACTGGAGGGGCATGGGGACATACACACTGCTGATGACTGGAGGGGCATGGGGACATACACACTGCTGGCGACTGGAGGAGCATGGGGACATACACACTGCTGGTGACTGGAGGGGCATGGGGACATACACACTGCTGGTGACTGGAGGGGCATGGGGACATACACACTGCTGATGACTGGAGGGGCATGGGGACATACACACTGCTGGTGACTGGAGGGGCATGGGGACATACACACTGCTGGTGACTGGAGGGGCATGGGGACATACACACTGCTGGTGACTGGAGGGGCATGGGGACATACACACTGCTGATGACTGGAGGGACATGGGGACATACACACTGCGGGTGATTGGAGGGACATGGGGACATACACACTGCTGGTGACTGGAGGGACATGGGGACATACACACTGCTGGTGACTGGAGGGACATGGGTACATACACACTGCTGATGACTGGAGGGACATGGGGACATACACACTGCTGATGACTGGAGGGACATGGGGACATACACACTGCTGATGACTGGAGGGGCATGGGGACATACACACTGCTGGTGAGTGGAGGGGCATGGGGACATACACACTGCTGATGACTGGAGGGGCATGGGGACATACACACTGCTGATGACTGGAGGGGCATGCGGACATACACACTGCTGGTGACTGGAGGGACATGGGTACATACACACTGCTGGTGACTGGAGGGGCATGGGGACATACACACTGCTGATGACTGGAGGGACATGGGGACATACACACTATGGGTGACTGGAGGGGCATGGGGACATACACACTGCTGGTGACTGGAGGGGCATGGGGACATACACACTGCTGGTGACTGGAGGGGCATGGGGACATACACACTGCTGGTGACTGGAGGGGCATGGGTACATACACACTGCTGATGACTGGAGGGACATGGGGACATACACACTATGGGTGACTGGAGGGGCATGGGGACATACACACTGCTGGTGACTGGAGGGGCATGGGGACATACACACTGCTGGTGACTGGAGGGGCATGGGGACATACACACTGCTGGTGACTGGAGGGGCATGGGGACATACACACTGCTGATGACAGGAGGGACATGGGGACATACACACTGCTGGTGACTGGAGGGACATGGGGACATACACACTGCTGGTGACTGGAGGGACATGGGGACATACACACTGCTGGTGACTGGAGGGGCATGGGGACATACACACTGCTGGTGACTGGAGGGGCATGGGTACATACACACTGCTGATGACTGGAGGGACATGGGGACATACACACTATGGGTGACTGGAGGGGCATGGGGACATACACACTGCTGGTGACTGGAGGGGCATGGGGACATACACACTGCTGGTGACTGGAGGGGCATGGGGACATACACACTGCTGGTGACTGGAGGGGCATGGGGACATACACACTGCTGATGACAGGAGGGACATGGGGACATACACACTGCTGGTGACTGGAGGGACATGGGGACATACACACTGCTGGTGACTGGAGGGACATGGGGACATACACACTACTGGTGACTGGAGGGATATGGGGACACACACACTGCTGGTGACTGGAGGGACATGGGGACATACACACTGCTGGTGACTGGAGGGGCATGGGGACATACACACTGCTGATGACTGGAGGGGCATGGGGACATACACACTGCTGGTGAGTGGAGGGGCATGGGGACATACACACTGCTGATGACTGGAGGGGCATAGGGACATACACACTGCTGATGACTGGAGGGGCATGGGGACATACACACTGCTGGTGACTGGAGGGACATGGGTACATACACACTGCTGGTGACTGGAGGGGCATGGGGACATACACACTGCTGATGACTGGAGGGACATGGGGACATACACACTGCTGGTGACTGGAGGGGCATGGGGACATACACACTGCTGGTGACTGGAGGGGCATGGGGACATACACACTGCTGGTGACTGGAGGGGCATGGGGACATACACACTGCTGGTGACTGGAGGGGCATGGGTACATACACACTGCTGATGACTGGAGGGACATGGGGACATACACACTATGGGTGACTGGAGGGGCATGGGGACATACACACTGCTGGTGACTGGAGGGGCATGGGGACATACACACTGCTGGTGACTGGAGGGGCATGGGGACATACACACTGCTGATGACAGGAGGGACATGGGGACATACACACTGCTGGTGACTGGAGGGACATGGGGACATACACACTGCTGGTGACTGGAGGGACATGGGGACATACACACTGCTGGTGACTGGAGGGATATGGGGACACACACACTGCTGGTGACTGGAGGGACATGGGGACATACACACTGCTGGTGACTGGAGGGGCATGGGGACATACACGCTGCTGGGGACTGGAGGGACATGGGGACATACACGCTGCTGGTGACTGGAGGGGCATGGGGACATACACACTGCTGGTGACTGGAGGGGCATGGGGACATACACACTGCTAGTAACCGGAGGGGCATGGGGACATACACACTGCTGGTGACTGGAGGGACATGGGGACATACACACTACTGGTGACTGGAGGGGCATGGGGACATACACACTACTGGTGACAGGAGGGGCATGGGGACATACACACTGCTAGTAACCGGAGGGGCATGGGGACATACACACTGCTGGTGACTGGAGGGACATGGGGACATACACACTGCTGGTGACTGGAGGGGCATGGGGACATACACACTGCTGGTGACTGGAGGGGCATGGGGACATACACACTGCTGGTGACTGGAGGGGCATGGGGACATACACACTGCTGGTGACTGGAGGGACATGGAGACATACACACTGCAGGGGACTGGAGGGACATGGGGACATACACACTGCTGGTGACTGGAGGGACATGGGGACATACACACTGCTGGTGACAGGAGGGACATGGGGACATACACACTGCTGATGACTGGAGGGGCATGGGGACATACACACTGCTGGTGACTGGAGGGGCATGGGGACATTCACACTGCTGGGGACTGGAGGGGCATGGGGACATACACACTGCTGGTGACTGGAGGGGCATGGGGACATACACACTGCCGGTGACTGGAGGGACATGGGGACATACACACTGCCGATGACTGGAGGGACATGGGGACATACACACTGCTGGTGACTGGAGGGACATGGGGACATACACACTGCTGGTGACTGGAGGGACATGGGGACATACACACTGCTGGTGACTGGAGGGACATGGAGACATACACACTGCTGGTGACTGGAGGGACATGGGGACATACACACTGCTGGTGACTGGAGGGACATGGGGACATACACACTGCTGATGACTGGAGGGTCATGGGGACATACACACTATGGGTGACTGGAGGGACATGGGGACATACACGCTGCTGGCTACTGGAGGGACATGGGGACATACACACTGCTGGTGACTGGAGGGGCATGGGGACATACACACTGCTGGGGACTGGAGGGGCATGGGGACATACACACTGCTGGTGACTGGAGGGGCTTGGGGACATACACACTGCTGGTGACTGGAGGGACATGGGGACATACACACTGCCGATGACTGGAGGGACATGGGGACATACACACTGCTGGTGACTGGAGGGGCATGGGGACATACACACTGCCGGTGACTGGAGGGACATGGGGACATACACACTGCCGGTGACTGGAGGGACATGGGGACATACACACTGCTGGTGACTGGAGGGACATGGGGACATACACACTGCCGGTGACTGGAGGGACATGGGGACATACACACTGCCGGTGACTGGAGGGGCATGGGGACATACACACTGCCGGTGACTGGAGGGGCATGGGTACATACACACTGCCGATGACTGGAGGGGCATGGGTACATACACACTGCTGGTGACTGGAGGGGCATGGGGACATACACACTGCCGGTGACTGGAGGGGCATGGGGACATACACACTGCTGGTGACTGGAGGGGCATGGGGACATACACACTGCTGATGACTGGAGGGGCATGGGGACATACACACTGCTGGTGACTGGAGGGGCATGGGGACATACACATTGCTGATGACTGGAGGGGCATTGGGACATACACACTACTGGTGACTGGAGGGGCATGGGGACATACACACTGCTGGTGACTGGAGGGGCATGGGGACATACACACTGCTGGTGACTGGAGGGACATGGGGACATACACACTACTGGTGACTGGAGGGGCATGGGGCACTGTTGGCGAATGGAGGGACATGGGGACATACACACTGCTGGTGACTGGAGGGACATGGGGACACACACACTGCTGGGGACTGGAGGGGCATGGGGACATACACACTGCTGGTGACTGGAGGGACATGGGGACACACACACTGCTGGGGACTGGAGGGGCATGGGGACATACACACTGCTGGTGACTGGAGGGGCATGGGGACATACACACTGCTGGTGACTGGAGGGGCATGGGGACATACACACTGCTGGTGACTGGAGGGACATGGGGACATACACGCTGCTGGTGACTGGAGGGACATACACACTGCGGGACATGGGGACATACACACTGCCGATGACTGGAGGGCCATGGGGACATACACACTGCTGGCGACTGGAGGGCCATGGGGACATACACACTGCTGGGGACTGGAGGGCCATGGGGACATACACACTGCTGGTGACTGGAGGGACATGGGGACATACACGCTGCTGGTGACTGGAGGGCCATGGGGACATACACACTGCTGGTGACTGGAGGGCCATGGGGACATACACACTGCTGGTGACTGGAGGGGCATGGGGACATACACGCTGCTGGTGACTGGAGGGCCATGGGGACATACACGCTGCTGGCGACTGGAGGGCCATGGGGACATACACACTGCTGGTGACTGGAGGGGCATGGGGACATACACGCTGCTGGTGACTGGAGGGCCATGGGGACATACACACTGCTGGTGACTGGAGGGGCATGGGGACAATCACACTGCTGGTGACTGGAGGGACATGGGGACATACACGCTGCTGGTGACTGGAGGGACATGGGGACATACACGCTGCTGGTGACTGGAGGGACATGGGGACATACACGCTGCTGGTGACTGGAGGGACATGGGGACATACACGCTGCTGGTGACTGGAGGGACATGGGGACATTTACACTGCTGGAGACTGGAGGGACATGGGGACATACACACTGCTGGTGACTGGAGGGACATGGGGCACTGTTGGCGAATGGAGGGACATGGTGACACACACACTGCTGGCGATTGGAGGGACATGGGGACATACACACTGCTGGCGACTGGAGGGGCATGGGGACATACATACTGCTGGTGACTGGAGGGGCATGGGGACATACACACTGCTGGCGACTGGAGGGGCATGGGGACATACACACTGCTGGTGACTGGAGGGACATGGGGACATACACACTGCTGGCGACTGGAGGGGCATGGGGACATACATACTGCTGGTGACTGGAGGGACATGGGGACATACACACTGCTGGCGACTGGAGGGGCATGGGGACATACATACTGCTGGTGACTGGAGGGACATGGAGACATACACACTATGGGTGACTGGAGGGGCATGGGGACATACACGCTGCTGGTGACTGGAGGGGCATGGGGACACACACACTGCTGGTGACTGGAGGGACATGGGGACATACACACTGCTGGCGACTGGAGGGGCATGGGGACATACACACTGCTGGTGACTGGAGGGACATGGGGACATACACACTGCTGGTGACTGGAGGGGCATGGGGACATACACACTGCTGATGACTGGAGGGACATGGGGACATACACACTGCTGGTGACTGGAGGGGCATGGGGACATACACACTGCTGATGACTGGAGGGACATGGGGACATACACACTGCTGATGACTGGAGGGACATGGGGACATACACACTGCTGGTGACTGGAGGGGCATGGGGCACTTTTGGCGAATGGAGGGACATGGGGACATACACACTGCTGGTGACTGGAGGGACATGGGGCACTGTTGGCGAATGGAGGGACATGGGGACATACACACTGCTGGTGACTGGAGGGGCATGGGGACATACACACTACTGGTGACTGGAGGGGCATGGGGACATACACACTGCTAGTAACCGGAGGGGCATGGGGACATACACACTGCTGGTGACTGGAGGGACATGGGGACATACACACTGCTGGTGACTGGAGGGGCATGGGGACATACACACTGCTGGTGACTGGAGGGGCATGGGGACATACACACTGCTGGTGACTGGAGGGGCATGGGGACATACACACTGCTGGTGACTGGAGGGACATGGAGACATACACACTGCAGGGGACTGGAGGGACATGGGGACATACACACTGCTGGTGACTGGAGGGACATGGGGACATACACACTGCTGGTGACAGGAGGGACATGGGGACATACACACTGCTGATGACTGGAGGGGCATGGGGACATACACACTGCTGGTGACTGGAGGGGCATGGGGACATTCACACTGCTGGGGACTGGAGGGGCATGGGGACATACACACTGCTGGTGACTGGAGGGGCATGGGGACATACACACTGCTGGTGACTGGAGGGACATGGGGACATACACACTGCCGATGACTGGAGGGACATGGGGACATACACACTGCTGGTGACTGGAGGGACATGGGGACATACACACTGCTGGTGACTGGAGGGACATGGGGACATACACACTGCTGGTGACTGGAGGGACATGGAGACATACACACTATGGGTGACTGGAGGGACTTGGGGACATACACGCTGCTGGCTACTGGAGGGACATGGGGACATACACACTGCTGGTGACTGGAGGGGCATGGGGACATACACACTGCTGATGACTGGAGGGGCATGGGGACATACACGCTGCTGGTGACTGGAGGGACATGGGGACATACACGCTGCTGATGACTGAAGGGGCATGGGGACATACACACTGCTGGTGACTGGAGGGACATGGGGACATACACACTGCTGGCTACTGGAGGGACATGGGGACATACACACTGCTGGTGACTGGAGGGGCATGGGGACATACACACTGCTGGGGACTGGAGGGGCATGGGGACATACACACTGCTGGTGACTGGAGGGGCATGGGGACATACACACTGCTGGTGACTGGAGGGACATGGGGACATACACACTGCCGATGACTGGAGGGACATGGGGACATACACACTGCTGGTGACTGGAGGGGCATGGGGACATACACACTGCCGGTGACTGGAGGGGCATGGGGACATACACACTGCTGGTGACTGGAGGGGCATGGGGACATACACACTGCTGGTGACTGGAGGGACATGGGGACATACACACTGCTGGCGACTGGAGGGGCATGGGGACATACATACTGCTGGTGACTGGAGGGACATGGAGACATACACACTATGGGTGACTGGAGGGGCATGGGGACATACACGCTGCTGGTGACTGGAGGGGCATGGGGACACACACACTGCTGGTGACTGGAGGGACATGGGGACATACACACTGCTGGCGACTGGAGGGGCATGGGGACATACACACTGCTGGTGACTGGAGGGACATGGGGACATACACACTGCTGGTGACTGGAGGGGCATGGGGACATACACACTGCTGATGACTGGAGGGACATGGGGACATACACACTGCTGGTGACTGGAGGGGCATGGGGACATACACACTGCTGATGACTGGAGGGACATGGGGACATACACACTGCTGATGACTGGAGGGACATGGGGACATACACACTGCTGGTGACTGGAGGGGCATGGGGCACTTTTGGCGAATGGAGGGACATGGGGACATACACACTGCTGGTGACTGGAGGGACATGGGGCACTGTTGGCGAATGGAGGGACATGGGGACATACACACTGCTGGTGACTGGAGGGGCATGGGGACATACACACTGCTGGTGACTGGAGGGACATGGGGACATACACACTGCTGGCGACTGGAGGGACATGGGGACATACACACTGCTGGCGACTGGAGGGGCATGGGGACATACACACTGCTGGTGACTGGGGGGACATTGGGACATACACACTGCTTGTGACTGGAGGGGCATGGGGACATACACACTGCTGGTGACTGGAGGGACATGGGGACATACACACTGCTGATGACTGGAGGGACATGGGGACATACACACTGCTGGTGACTGGAGGGACATGGGGACATACACACTGCTGGTGACTGGAGGGACATGGGGACACTCACACTGCTGGTGACTGGAGGGCCATGGGGACATACACACTGCTGGTGACTGGAGGGGCATGGGGACATACACGCTGCTGGTGACTGGAGGGGCATGGGGACATACACACTGCTGATGACTGGAGGGACATGGGGACATACACACTGCTGATGACTGGAGGGACATGGGGACATACACACTGCTGGTGACTGGAGGGGCATGGGGCACTTTTGGCGAATGGAGGGACATGGGGACATACACACTGCTGGTGACTGGAGGGACATGGGGCACTGTTGGCGAATGGAGGGACATGGGGACATACACACTGCTGGTGACTGGAGGGGCATGGGGACATACACACTGCTGGTGACTGGAGGGACATGGGGACATACACACTGCTGGCGACTGGAGGGACATGGGGACATACACACTGCTGGCGACTGGAGGGGCATGGGGACATACACACTGCTGGTGACTGGAGGGGCATGGGGACATACACACTGCTGATGACTGGAGGGACATGGGGACATACACACTGCTGGTGACTGGAGGGGCATGGGGACATACACACTGCTGGTGACTGGAGGGACATGGGGACATACACACTGCTGGTGACTGGAGGGACATGGGGACATACACACTGCTGATGACTGGAGGGACATGGGGACATACACACTGCTGGTGACTGGAGGGACATGGGGACATACACACTGCTGGTGACTGGAGGGACATGGGGACACACACACTGCTGGTGACTGGAGGGGCATGGGGACATACACACTGCTTGTGACTGGAGGGACATGGGGACATACACACTGCTTGTGACTGGAGGGACATGGGGACGTACACACTGCTGGCGACTGGAGGGACATGGGGACATACACGCTGCTGGTGACTGGAGGGACATGGGGACATTCACACTGCTGGAGACTGGAGGGACATGGGGACATACACACTGCTGGTGACTGGAGGGACATGGGGCACTGTTGGCGAATGGAGGGACATGGTGACACACACACTGCTGGCGATTGGAGGGACATGGGGACATACACACTGCTGGCGACTGGAGGGGCATGGGGACATACATACTGCTGGTGACTGGAGGGGCATGGGGACATACACACTGCTGGCGACTGGAGGGGCATGGGGACATACACACTGCTGGTGACTGGAGGGACATGGGGACATACACACTGCTGGCGACTGGAGGGGCATGGGGACATACATACTGCTGGTGACTGGAGGGACATGGGGACATACACACTGCTGGCGACTGGAGGGGCATGGGGACATACATACTGCTGGTGACTGGAGGGACATGGAGACATACACACTATGGGTGACTGGAGGGGCATGGGGACATACACGCTGCTGGTGACTGGAGGGACATGGGGACATACACACTGCTGGCGACTGGAGGGGCATGGGGACATACACACTGCTGGTGACTGGAGGGACATGGGGACATACACGCTGCTGGTGACTGGAGGGACATGGGGACATTCACACTGCTGGCGACTGGAGGGGCATGGGGACATACACACTGCTGGTGACTGGAGGGACATGGGGACATACACGCTGCTGGTGACTGGAGGGACATGGGGACATTCACACTGCTGGAGACTGGAGGGACATGGGGACATACACACTGCTGGTGACTGGAGGGACATGGGGCACTGTTGGCGAATGGAGGGACATGGTGACACACACACTGCTGGCGATTGGAGGGACATGGGGACATACACACTGCTGGCGACTGGAGGGGCATGGGGACATACATACTGCTGGTGACTGGAGGGGCATGGGGACATACACACTGCTGGCGACTGGAGGGGCATGGGGACATACACACTGCTGGTGACTGGAGGGACATGGGGACATACACACTGCTGGCGACTGGAGGGGCATGGGGACATACATACTGCTGGTGACTGGAGGGACATGGGGACATACACACTGCTGGCGACTGGAGGGGCATGGGGACATACATACTGCTGGTGACTGGAGGGACATGGAGACATACACACTATGGGTGACTGGAGGGGCATGGGGACATACACGCTGCTGGTCACTGGAGGGGCATGGGGACACACACACTGCTGGTGACTGGAGGGACATGGGGACATACACACTGCTGGCGACTGGAGGGGCATGGGGACATACACACTGCTGGTGACTGGAGGGACATGGGGACATACACACTGCTGGTGACTGGAGGGGCATGGGGACATACACACTGCTGATGACTGGAGGGACATGGGGACATACACACTGCTGGTGACTGGAGGGGCATGGGGACATACACACTGCTGGTGACTGGAGGGACATGGGGACATACACACTGCTTGTGACTGGAGGGACATGGGGACGTACACACTGCTGGCGACTGGAGGGACATGGGGACATACACGCTGCTGGTGACTGGAGGGACATGGGGACATTCACACTGCTGGAGACTGGAGGGACATGGGGACATACACACTGCTGGTGACTGGAGGGACATGGGGCACTGTTGGCGAATGGAGGGACATGGTGACACACACACTGCTGGCGATTGGAGGGACATGGGGACATACACACTGCTGGTGACAGGAGGGGCATGGGGACACACACACTGCTGGTGACTGGAGGGGCATGGGGACATACACACTGCTGGCGACTGGAGGGGCATGGGGACATACACACTGCAGGTGACTGGAGGGACATGGGGACATACACACTGCTGGCGACTGGAGGGGCATGGGGACATACATACTGCTGGTGACTGGAGGGACATGGGGACATACACACTGCTGGCGACTGGAGGGGCATGGGGACATACATACTGCTGGTGACTGGAGGGACATGGAGACATACACACTATGGGTGACTGGAGGGGCATGGGGACATACACGCTGCTGGTGACTGGAGGGGCATGGGGACATACACACTGCTGATGACTGGAGGGACATGGGGACATACACACTGCTGATGACTGGAGGGACATGGGGACATACACACTGCTGGTGACTGGAGGGGCATGGGGCACTTTTGGCGAATGGAGGGACATGGGGACATACACACTGCTGGTGACTGGAGGGACATGGGGCACTGTTGGCGAATGGAGGGACATGGGGACATACACACTGCTGGTGACTGGAGGGGCATGGGGACATACACACTGCTGGTGACTGGAGGGACATGGGGACATACACACTGCTGGCGACTGGAGGGACATGGGGACATACACACTGCTGGCGACTGGAGGGGCATGGGGACATACACACTGCTGGTGACTGGAGGGGCATGGGGACATACACACTGCTGATGACTGGAGGGACATGGGGACATACACACTGCTGGTGACTGGAGGGGCATGGGGACATACACACTGCTGGTGACTGGAGGGACATGGGGACATACACACTGCTGGTGACTGGAGGGACATGGGGACATACACACTGCTGATGACTGGAGGGACATGGGGACATACACACTGCTGGTGACTGGAGGGACATGGGGACATACACACTGCTGGTGACTGGAGGGACATGGGGACACACACACTGCTGGTGACTGGAGGGGCATGGGGACATACACACTGCTTGTGACTGGAGGGACATGGGGACATACACACTGCTTGTGACTGGAGGGACATGGGGACGTACACACTGCTGGCGACTGGAGGGACATGGGGACATACACGCTGCTGGTGACTGGAGGGACATGGGGACATTCACACTGCTGGAGACTGGAGGGACATGGGGACATACACACTGCTGGTGACTGGAGGGACATGGGGCACTGTTGGCGAATGGAGGGACATGGTGACACACACCCTGCTGGCGATTGGAGGGACATGGGGACATACACACTGCTGGCGACTGGAGGGGCATGGGGACATACATACTGCTGGTGACTGGAGGGGCATGGGGACATACACACTGCTGGCGACTGGAGGGGCATGGGGACATACACACTGCTGGTGACTGGAGGGACATGGGGACATACACACTGCTGGCGACTGGAGGGGCATGGGGACATACATACTGCTGGTGACTGGAGGGACATGGGGACATACACACTGCTGGCGACTGGAGGGGCATGGGGACATACATACTGCTGGTGACTGGAGGGACATGGAGACATACACACTATGGGTGACTGGAGGGGCATGGGGACATACACGCTGCTGGTGACTGGAGGGACATGGGGACATACACACTGCTGGCGACTGGAGGGGCATGGGGACATACACACTGCTGGTGACTGGAGGGACATGGGGACATACACGCTGCTGGTGACTGGAGGGACATGGGGACATTCACACTGCTGGCGACTGGAGGGGCATGGGGACATACACACTGCTGGTGACTGGAGGGACATGGGGACATACACGCTGCTGGTGACTGGAGGGACATGGGGACATTCACACTGCTGGAGACTGGAGGGACATGGGGACATACACACTGCTGGTGACTGGAGGGACATGGGGCACTGTTGGCGAATGGAGGGACATGGTGACACACACACTGCTGGCGATTGGAGGGACATGGGGACATACACACTGCTGGCGACTGGAGGGGCATGGGGACATACATACTGCTGGTGACTGGAGGGGCATGGGGACATACACACTGCTGGCGACTGGAGGGGCATGGGGACATACACACTGCTGGTGACTGGAGGGACATGGGGACATACACACTGCTGGCGACTGGAGGGGCATGGGGACATACATACTGCTGGTGACTGGAGGGACATGGGGACATACACACTGCTGGCGACTGGAGGGGCATGGGGACATACATACTGCTGGTGACTGGAGGGACATGGAGACATACACACTATGGGTGACTGGAGGGGCATGGGGACATACACGCTGCTGGTCACTGGAGGGGCATGGGGACACACACACTGCTGGTGACTGGAGGGACATGGGGACATACACACTGCTGGCGACTGGAGGGGCATGGGGACATACACACTGCTGGTGACTGGAGGGACATGGGGACATACACACTGCTGGTGACTGGAGGGGCATGGGGACATACACACTGCTGATGACTGGAGGGACATGGGGACATACACACTGCTGGTGACTGGAGGGGCATGGGGACATACACACTGCTGGTGACTGGAGGGACATGGGGACATACACACTGCTTGTGACTGGAGGGACATGGGGACGTACACACTGCTGGCGACTGGAGGGACATGGGGACATACACGCTGCTGGTGACTGGAGGGACATGGGGACATTCACACTGCTGGAGACTGGAGGGACATGGGGACATACACACTGCTGGTGACTGGAGGGACATGGGGCACTGTTGGCGAATGGAGGGACATGGTGACACACACACTGCTGGCGATTGGAGGGACATGGGGACATACACACTGCTGGTGACAGGAGGGGCATGGGGACACACACACTGCTGGTGACTGGAGGGGCATGGGGACATACACACTGCTGGCGACTGGAGGGGCATGGGGACATACACACTGCAGGTGACTGGAGGGACATGGGGACATACACACTGCTGGCGACTGGAGGGGCATGGGGACATACATACTGCTGGTGACTGGAGGGACATGGGGACATACACACTGCTGGCGACTGGAGGGGCATGGGGACATACATACTGCTGGTGACTGGAGGGACATGGAGACATACACACTATGGGTGACTGGAGGGGCATGGGGACATACACGCTGCTGGTGACTGGAGGGGCATGGGGACACACACACTGCTGGTGACTGGAGGGACATGGGGACATACACACTGCTGGCGACTGGAGGGGCATGGGGACATACACACTGCTGGTGACTGGAGGGGCATGGGGACATACACGCTGCTGGTGACTGGAGGGGCATGGGGACACACACACTGCTGGTGACTGGAGGGACATGGGGACATACACACTGCTGGCGACTGGAGGGGCATGGGGACATACACACTGCTGGTGACTGGAGGGACATGGGGACATACACACTGCTGGTGACTGGAGGGGCATGGGGACATACACACTGCTGATGACTGGAGGGACATGGGGACATACACACTGCTGGTGACTGGAGGGGCATGGGGACATACACACTGCTGATGACTGGAGGGACATGGGGACATACACACTGCTGATGACTGGAGGGACATGGGGACATACACACTGCTGGTGACTGGAGGGGCATGGGGCACTTTTGGCGAATGGAGGGACATGGGGACATACACACTGCTGGTGACTGGAGGGACATGGGGCACTGTTGGCGAATGGAGGGACATGGGGACATACACACTGCTGGTGACTGGAGGGGCATGGGGACATACACACTGCTGGTGACTGGAGGGACATGGGGACATACACACTGCTGGCGACTGGAGGGACATGGGGACATACACACTGCTGGCGACTGGAGGGGCATGGGGACATACACACTGCTGGTGACTGGGGGGACATTGGGACATACACACTGCTTGTGACTGGAGGGGCATGGGGACATACACACTGCTGGTGACTGGAGGGACATGGGGACATACACACTGCTGATGACTGGAGGGACATGGGGACATACACACTGCTGGTGACTGGAGGGACATGGGGACATACACACTGCTGGTGACTGGAGGGACATGGGGACATACACACTATGGGTGACTGGAGGGGCATGGGGACATACACGCTGCTGGTGACTGGAGGGACATGGGGACATACACACTGCTTGTGACTGGAGGGACATGGGGACATACACACTGCTTGTGACTGGAGGGACATGGGGACGTACACACTGCTGGCGACTGGAGGGGCATGGGGACACACACACTGCTGGCGACTGGAGGGACATGGGGACATACACACTGCTGGCGAGTGGAGGGACATGGGGACATACACACTGCTTGTGACTGGAGGGACATGGGGACGTACACACTGCTGGTGACTGGAGGGACATGGGGACACACACACTGCTGGTGACTGGAGGGGCATGGGGACACACACACTGCTGGTGACTGGAGGGGCATGGGGACATACACACTGCTGATGACTGGAGGGACATGGGGACATACACACTGCTGGTGACTGGAGGGGCATGGGGACATACACACTGCTGGTGACTGGAGGGACATGGGGACATACACACTGCTGGTGACTGGAGGGGCATGGGGACATACACGCTGCTGGTGACTGGAGGGACATGGGGACATACACACTGCTGATGACTGGAGGGACATGGGGACATACACACTGCTGGTGACTGGAGGGGCATGGGGACATACACACTGCTGGTGACTGGAGGGACATGGGGACATACACACTGCTGGTGACTGGAGGGGCATGGGGACATACACGCCGCTGGTGACTGGAGGGGCATGGGGACATACACACCGCTGATGACTGGAGGGACATGGGGACATACACACCGCTGGTGACTGGAGGGACATGGGGACATACACACTGCTGATGACTGGAGGGACATGGGGACATACACCCTGCTGGCGACTGGAGGGGCATGGGGACATACACGCTGCTGGTGACTGGAGGGGCATGGGGACATACACACTGCTGGTGACTGGAGGGACATGGAGACATACACACTGCTGGTGACTGGAGGGACATGGGGACATACACACTGCTGGTGACTGGAGGGACATGGGGACACACACACTGCTGGTGACTGGAGGGGCATGGGGACATACACACTGCTGATGACTGGAGGGACATGGGGACATACACACTGCTGGTGACTGGAGGGGCATGGGGACATACACACTGCTGGTGACTGGAGGGACATGGGGACATACACACTGCTGGTGACTGGAGGGGCATGGGGACATACACGCTGCTGGTGACTGGAGGGACATGGGGACATACACGCTGCTGATGACTGGAGGGACATGGGGACATACACACTGCTGGTGACTGGAGGGGCATGGGGACATACACACTGCTGGTGACTGGAGGGGCATGGGGACATACACACTGCTGGTGACTGGAGGGGCATGGGGACATACACGCTGCTGGTGACTGGAGGGGCATGGGGACATACACGCTGCTGGTGACTGGAGGGACATGGGGACATACACACCGCTGGTGACTGGAGGGACATGGGGACATACACACTGCTGATGACTGGAGGGACATGGGGACATACACACTGCTGGAGACTGGAGGGACATGGGGACATACACACTGCTGATGACTGGAGGGACATGGGGACATACACACCGCTGGTGACTGGAGGGACATGGGGACATACACACTGCTGATGACTGGAGGGACATGGGGACATACACACTGCTGGAGACTGGAGGGACATGGGGACATACACACTGCTGATGACTGGAGGGACATGGGGACATACACACCGCTGGTGACTGGAGGGACATGGGGACATACACACTGCTGATGACTGGAGGGACATGGGGACATACACACTGCTGGAGACTGGAGGGACATGGGGACATACACACTGCTGATGACTGGAGGGACATGGGGACATACACACCGCTGGTGACTGGAGGGACATGGGGACATACACACTGCTGATGACTGGAGGGACATGGGGACATACACACTGCTGGTGACTGGAGGGACATGGAGACATACACACTGCTGGTGACTGGAGGGACATGGGGACATACACCCTGCTGGCGACTGGAGGGACATGGGGACATATTTACTGCTGGTGACTGGAGGGGCATGGGGACATACACGCTGCTGGTGACTGGAGGGACATGGGGACATACACGCTGCTGGTGACTGGAGGGACATGGGGACATACACACTGCTGGTGACTGGAGGGACATGGAGACATACACACTGCTGGTGACTGGAGGGACATGGGGACATACACACTGCTGGTGACTGGAGGGACATGGAGACATACACACTGCTGGTGACTGGAGGGACATGGGGACATACACCCTGCTGGCGACTGGAGGGACATGGGGACATATTTACTGCTGGTGACTGGAGGGGCATGGGGACATACACACTGCTGGTGACTGGAGGGACATGGGGACATACACACTGCTGGTGACTGGAGGGACATGGAGACATACACACTGCTGGTGACTGGAGGGACATGGGGACATACACACTGCTGGCGACTGGAGGGACATGGGGACATATTTACTGCTGGTGACTGGAGGGGCATGGGGACATACACACTGCTGGTGACTGGGGGGACATGGAGACATACACACTGCTGGTGACTGGAGGGACATGGGGACATACACCCTGCTGGCGACTGGAGGGACATGGGGACATATTTACTGCTGGTGACTGGAGGGTCAGGACATGGAGTAATTGTGAAGGTGATAATGAACCAGCAAACCAGCTCATAACTTCCATTGTTGTTAACCTAGCTGGTAACATGGCAGTTAGGAGCTGATTGAATAGTGCTTTATCTCTCTATGCTTTAAAAAACACCAAGAGTGAAATGTAATAGGGTGAGAGAATCAGAAAGTGAGACATTTGGTGAGAAATCTCCAGAAATTCGCACTTTTTTCATAAATCGACAACTTAATGGGATGCGAATTGCAGCAAAAATCACACTTTTTGCTGCGAATTCGCACACTCAGAAGTGGCGATTTCACAATTCGCATCCAGATGTTCTCCCATTGAAAAATATAAAAATCGGCAATGTAATGGTCTGCGAATTTGGAAATCGCCCAAAAAAACAATAAAGGGGTCCCCCCCCCCCCCAGGCTTCACCCGTCCGTGGCTGTCACCGGCATCCGTGGCCAGTGGACGCCGGGCTGATAGTGTTAAATCTTACATACGTAACATTGATGATTTATTGCAGAAGAACTACAAGCGCCAGCAGACCTCCCCCACATGCTGGGACTTGGAGAACCACAAGTCCCAGCATGTGGGGCATTAATGTGCCCGCTGGGACTTGTAGTCCACCTGTAAAAAGAATCTTAAAAGAAAACACACACACTTTCAGCCCAGAGACTTTTTATATCACCGCTCCGCATGCACGCGGTGTTAGACTGTGGGGCGAAGTATGGGGGTTAGACACTATCAATGAGGGTTAGGTTCAAGCTGTTAGGGGGGTAGGGGAAGGTAAGTATACTTACCTGACCCCTGTCGGATTCCCTTCTTCTGGATGTCTGCATCAGCATTCTGATCGCTGGCATCCTGACCACCGTACATACATATGTATCCCATTTTATCAATACCTCTAACTAGCAGCAGGAAGAAGACACAGTAGCCCCCTAAGATGTATGTTGGCTAACTCAGGAAACACAAGTATATAATCACAGATGCAGTGTACATTTATGTAGACACAAGAATACAGCACATTTGGCTATTTACCCCAGACAGGAACAAGCCTCACTCTCAGCAGCAGCAGCACAGCTCCTCGTCTGTCTCATCTAGGGGGCGGAGCTACAGTGCCCACAGCGACATGCTGGCTGTGTACAGTAGCAGCACAGCACCTGTGGTAGCCCAGAGAGCAGTAAAAAGCAGAGACTGCCCCTGGTAAGACCAGCAGCTGCACCCACCATTATATGAGGATCTATTACCTCCACAAACAGCCTTCTTCTTGTGGTGAACGGCCATGGGAGCGCCCTCTGGCAGCTGGCATCATAGCCTAATGCAGCGGTCAGGGAACCAGGGTAAATTACCCCAAACGGGGTAAAACTGAAATCTCTGGGGGTGATGGACGGTTGTGCCGTGTCTCGGCAGCGCGACCTTCCCTGGCCTGCGCGGCTTCCCTCCTTCCGGTCCCAGCACGGCTTACCTCCTTCCGGTCCCTGCGCGGCTTCCCTCCTTCCGGTCCCTGCGCGGCTTCCCTCCTTCCGGCCCCTGCCCTGCGCGGCTTCCCTCCTTCCGGTCCCTGCGCGGCTTCCCTCCTTCCGGTCCCTGCGTGGCTGCTTCCCTCCTTCAGGTCCTTGCGCGGCTTCCCTCCTTCCGGCCCCTGCCCTGCGTGGCTTCCCTCCTCCCGGTCCCTGCGCGGCTTCCCTCCTTCCGGCCCCTGCCCTGCGTGGCTTCCCTCCTCCCGGTCACCCGGGCGTTGGCACTTCACGCTACCCAGGTACGGGGTACCACCTCGCCTCCCCCTGCCTGTATCTGTGCCAGGGGAGGGGGGGGGTCTTAACTGGGGTGGGGCAACAAAATTTTCCTGGCAGGGGGGGGTTTCATCATTTGTTGTTACGCCACTGCTGTATTCCTATTTCATTTTTCACCATTATTATTCCATTATTATTGCAGTCTCTCATTATTGATACACTGCTGCCCTCCAGTGGCTGATTATAATTAAATATGCGCAGGAGGCACAGCGCAATTTATGCTGGGGTGGGACGAGTCTGATGTTTTGAAGTTGAAGCTTTCAAAGAATTCAAATGATAAATGATATATGATTTGCTTCCTTTCAAATCAAGGGGGTAATGTCAGCGTATCTAAATATCTTTGGGGTAAAATGTAAAAAAGTTCCCTGACCCCTGGCCTAATGGAAGCTGCGGCCCTGGTTAGACGACACCCTTTTGGAGCTGAACCAGGAATGTAGTTTACTGTAGTGAGCACAAAGTTAACAGGTAGTCAGTTAGCAGGTATGCAATATAGGCAGCTGCCTAGGGCGCTGCGATCCCGTGGGGTACCGCCAAGTCTGCCTATAACTAAATGAAGGAGGTCTATGAGGAAGACATCATTGTTGTACTTACTTCTAAGATGCCACCTCCACACTTTGACTTGTGGGGCTGGAAAGTGGGTATTGGTGGCAGTGTGGGGTTGGAGGGAGAAGTAGGTTGAAGTTTTGCCTAGGGTGCCGATTAGCTTTACACGGGCCCTGCGTATAGTAGTGTATAACAGGCAGGGTACACAGTGTATGGTGCAGGTACTTATCGCTCCTGGAGATGGATTGGCAGCACAGAGGTCTCTCTGCAGACTTGGAGCCATGGTCTGTGAGGGCAGCAGCAGGCTAGCGTTGCAGTGCTATATGCAGGGACGCAGGGCCCACTCTCCGGGGGGTTGAAGTGCTGGGGTTCAGGATTCTTCCGCTGCGCACTGCTATGGCAGCGTTATATCCTAGCAGGGTCTCCCTCACACTGGGGGTTATTTTGGTTCACTCTTTCTGACAAATTCGTTCTTAGATGGACAAAACCATGTGCACTGCAGGGGGGCAGATGTTACTTGTGCAGAGAGAATTAGATTTGGGTGGGGTTTTACTTCAAAGTGAGATCTAAATTGCAGTGTAAAAATAAAGCAGCCAGTATTTACCCTGCACAGAAACAAAATAACTCCCCCAAATCGAATTCTCTCTGCACATTTACATCTGCCCCCCTGCAGTGCACATGGTTTTGTCCATCTAAGAAGGATTTTGTCAGAAAGAGTGAACTAGAATAACCCCCACAGCACGGGACGCACACGGTGCCTTAGCGTGGGCTCACACACACTGGGCGCGCTGTCACTCACTAACAAGGTGTGCAGGGACAGGGGAATGCTTATATGCAGGGATGGGGAGTGCAGAGAGACACACTTAAAGGAGACAAGTGCCGAGCACACCACTCCAACAGTTCCAGCTGCCTGCTCCCCCACCTCATTCCAGCTCTTGTTCTCCTCCCCTGGCACATCTGGGGCCTAGGCAGCAGCAGTGTTTATTGACACCACCTGCAGCTGGAGCACCAGCAGCTTTTCAAATTTGAGTCAATCGGAACTCATGGACCAGCAGCCAATCAAGAGCTGCCAATGCGGCAGTTCCTGATTGGCTTGCCGTCCACCAGCTCTGATTGGTTTGCACCCAGCTCCAATTTTGAAATGCGCGGGCGCAGTCCCTCTAGTCTCCCTGAATGCCTGCCAGTTCTCCAACTGCAATCAGCTGGTGCCACCAATCCACACCGCTGCCACCTGGGGCTCCGCTCTGTCCGGTCCTGGAACAGTCCTGGCAGTCTCCCCCTGATGGTGGCCCTGTGTAGAGCAAAACACCACTGGAATGGAAGCTTTAACTTTTCTGCTGTGTTTCGCTGCTGTGCTTCGATGCTGTGCTTCGCTCTCGGAATCTGTTGCTGTTATTTGTCTCTCATGAATTTCCGGATTACATGCAGTAATGTGTAATCTTATTGTTCCCCGCTCATCACTCAGCGCAATCTACAGATTATCTGTGTTTCTGTCTCCACCTCTCTAAGCCCTGGCGGCCAAAAAAACAATAAAGGGGTCCCCCCCCCCCCCAGGCTTCACCCGTCCGTGGCTGTCACCGGCATCCGTGGCCAGTGGACGCCGGGCTGATAGTGTTAAATCTCACATACGTAACATTGATGATTTATTGCAGAAGAACTACAAGCGCCAGCAGACCTCCCCCACATGCTGGGACTTGGAGAACCACAAGTCCCAGCATGTGGGGCATTAATGTGCCCGCTGGGACTTGTAGTCCACCTGTAAAAAGAATCTTAAAAGAAAACACACACACTTTCAGCCCAGAGACTTTTTATATCACCGCTCCTCATGCACGCGGTGTTAGACTGTGGGGCGAAGTATGGGGGTTAGACAGGGAGGGTTAGGTTCAAGCTGTTAGGGGGGTAGGGGAAGGTAAGTATACTTACCTGACCCTTGTCGGATTCCCTTCTTCTGGATGTCTGCATCAGCATTCTGATCGCTGGCATCCTGACCACCGTACATACATATGTATCCCATTTTATCAATACCTCTAACTAGCAGCAGGAAGAAGACACAGTAGCCCCCTAAGATGTATGTTGGCTAACTCAGGAAACACAAGTATATAATCACAGATGCAGTGTACATTTATGTAGACACAAGAATACAGCACATTTGGCTATTTACCCCAGACAGGAACAAGCCTCACTCTCAGCAGCAGCAGCACACCTCCTCGTCTGTCTCATCTAGGGGGCGGAGCTACAGTGCCCACAGCGACATGCTGGCTGTGTACAGTAGCAGCACAGCACCTGTGGTAGCCCAGAGAGCAGTAAAAAGCAGAGACTGCCCCTGGTAAGACCAGCAGCTGCACCCACCATTATATGAGGATCTATTACCTCCACAAACAGCCTTCTTCTTGTGGTGAACGGCCATGGGAGCGCCCTCTGGCAGCTGGCATCATAGCCTAATGCAGCGGTCAGGGAACCAGGGTAAATTACCCCAAACAGGGTAAAACTGAAATCTCTGGGGGTGATGGACGGTTGTGCCGTGTCTCGGTAGCGCGACCTTCCCTGGCCTGCGCGGCTTCCCTCCTTCCGGTCCCAGCACGGCTTCCCTCCTTCCGGTCCCTGCGCGGCTGCTTCCCTCCTTCCGGTCCCTGCGCGGCTGCTTCCCTCCTTCCGGTCCCAGCACGGCTTCCCTCCTTCCAGTCCCTGCGCGCTTCCCTCCTTTCGGTCCCTGCGCGGCTTCCCTCCTTCCGGTCCCTGCCCTGCGCGGCTTCCCTCCGTCCGGTCCCTGCGCGGCTTCCCTCCTTCCGGCCCCTGCGCGGCTTCCCTCCTTCCGGCCCCTGCGCGGCTTCCCTCCTTCCGGCCCCTGCCCTGCGTGGCTTCCCTCCTTCCGGTCCCTGCGCGCTTCCCTCCTTCCGGTCCCTGCGCGGCTTCCCTCCTCCCGGTCCCTGCGCGGCTTCCCTCCTTCTGGCCCCTGCCCTGCGTGGCTTCCCTCCTTCCGGTCCCTGCGCGGCTTCCCTCCTTCCGGTCCCTGCGCGGCTTCCCTCATTCAGGTCCTTGCGCGGCTTCCCTCCTTCCGGCCCCTGCCCTGCATGGGTTCCCTCCTCCCGGTCCCTGCGCGGCTTCCCTCCTTCCGGTCCCTGCGCGGCTTCCCTCCTTCCGGCCTCTGCGCGGCTTCCCTCCTTCCGGCCCCTGCCCTGCGTGGCTTCCCTCCTTCCGGCCCCTGCCCTGCGCGGCTTTCTTCCTTCCGGTCCCTGCGCGGCTTCCCTCCTTCAGGTCCCTGCGCGGCTTCCCTCCTTCCGGTCCCTGCCCTGCGCGGCTTCCCTCCTCCCGGTCCCTGCGCGGCTTCCCTCCTTCAGGTCCCTGCCCTGCGCGGCTTCCCTCCGGCTTCCGGTCCCTGCGGGCTTCCCGCTCATTAAATATGCATAATGCATATATATAAGTGGCTGCCTGGCAGGATGGCAAAACGCCACTCCACTCGGCGCCCACCCACAAACATCTGGATCCGCAGCCTGGACCGCACTGCTGCTTTACTCTTGGCGTGGCGCATCCATCTTCACCCTGCCTCCGACACTCTGCTGCGGGAGAAAGGGCATCTGCTGGAGTCGCTGGACGGTGACAGGCACCACCTCTGGGGTCAGTGCAACATCTCTTCTGAGGTGACTAGGGGAGTGCAGACTCCATAGCTATTTTTCCCCTCCTCCCCTGGCTACTGACCCAGCTGCTTCCATTCTGGGTATTGGAGAACCATATATCCCCTAATTATCCAGCCTGTATTCCAGTGGCGTAACTATAGCGCCGCAGGGGAGGCGCTGACTAACTGTGGGCGTCGGGGGTCTGCGGGTGCTATTGTTATGCCCCCAGCGCCCCCCTCCCCAATTGTGGGTGCAGCGTAGCAGGGGAGGTGGTACCCCGTACCTGGGGAGTTTGAAGCACCAGCGCCGCAGTGTCTGGGAACTGAAGCGCTGAGAGAGGACACTGTGGACAGACAGCGGCGGCCAAGGCCGCTGATTGGCTGAGAGAGAGCGCACTCTCAGCCAATCAGCAGCCTATCTTTTGAATTTTCAAACTGCCACCACTGTCCGTCCGCAGTGTCCGCTCTCAGTGCTTCAGTTCCCAGACACTTCGGACGCCACACCCTTAAGTTCCCGCCGCCGCACCCACAGCACCTGGGCGCTGGCACTTCACGCTACCCAGGTACGGGGTACCACCTCGCCTCCCCCTGCCTGTATCTGTGTCAGGGGAGGGGGGGGGTCTTAACTGGGGTGGGGCAACAAAATTTTCCCGGCGGGGGGGTTCATCATTTGTTGTTACACCACTGCTGTATTCCTATTTCATTTTTCACCATTATTATTCCATTATTATTGCAGTCTCTCATTATTGATACACTGCTGCCCTCCAGTGGCTGATTATAATTAAATATGCGCAGGAGGCAGAGCGCAATTTATGCTGGGGTGGGACGAGTCCGATGTTTTGAAGTTGAAGCTTTCAAAGAATTCAAATGATAAATGATATATAATTTGCTTCCTTTCAAATCAAGGGGGTAACGTCAGCGTATCTAAATATCTTTGGGGTAAAAGGTAAAAAAGTTCCCTGACCCCTGGCCTAATGGAAGCTGCGGCCCTGGTTAGACGACACACTTTTGGAGCTGAACCAGGAATGTAGTTTACTGTAGTGAGCACAAAGTTAACAGGTAGTCAAGGGTTAACTGCAGGTATGCAATATAGGCAGTGCTTAGGCAGCTGCCTAGGGCGCTGCGATCCCGTGGGGTACCGCCAAGTCTGCCTATAACTAAATGAAGGAGGTCTATGAGGAAGACATCATTGTTGTACTTACTTCTAAGACGCCACCTCCACACTTTGACTTGTGGGGCTGGAAAGTGGGTATTGGTGGCAGTGTGGGGTTGGGGGGAGAAGTAGGTTGAAGTTTTGCCTAGGTTGCCGATTAGCTTTACACGGGCCCTGAGTATAGCAGTGTATAACAGGCAGGGTACACAGTGTATGGTGCAGGAAAAGATCGCTCCTGTAGCTGGATTGGCAGTACAGAGGTCTAATTCTCTCTTCACATTTTACATCTGCCCCACCTGCAGTGCTCATGGTTTTGTCCATCTAAGAAGGATTTTGTCAGAAAGAGTGAACTAGAATAAGGCCCACAGCGCGGGACGCACACGGTGCCTTAGCGTGGGCTCACACACACACACACTGGGCGCGCTGTCACTCACTAACAAGGCGTGCAGGGACAGGGGAACGCTCATATGCAGGGATGGGGAGCGCAGAGAGACACACTTAAAGGAGACAAGTGCCGAGCACACCACTCCAACAGTTCCAGCTGCCTGCTCCCCCACCTCATTCCAGCTCTTGTTCTCCTCCCCTGGCACATCTGGGGCCTAGGCAGCAGCAGTGTTGATTGACACCACCTGCAGCTGGAGCACCAGCAGCTTTTCGAATTTGAAGCCTGGGAGTCAATCAGAACTCATGGACCAGCAGCCAATCAAGAGCTGCCAATGCGGCAGCTCCTGATTGGCTTGCCGTCCACCAGCTCCGATTGGTTTGCACCCAGCTCCAATTTCGAAATGCGCAGGCGCAGTCCCTTTAGTCTCCCTGAATGCCTGTCAGTTCTCCAACTGCAATCAGCTGGTGCCACCAATCCACACCGCTGCCACCTGGGGCTCCGCTCTGTCCGGTCCTGGAACAGTCCTGGCAGTCTCCCCTTGATGGTGGCCCTGTGTAGAGCAGAACACCACTGGAATGGAAGCTTTAGCTTTTCTGCTGTGTTTCGCTGCTGTTGCTTCGCTCTCGGAATCTGTTGCTGTTATTTGTCTCCCATGAATTTCCGGATTACATGCAGTAATGTGTAATCTTATTGTTCCCTGCTCATCACTCAGCGCAATCTACAGATTATCTGTGTTTCTGTCTCCACCTCTCTAAGCCCTGGCGGTAAATGATGTTTCTGGTATAATTGTGGTCAATTTAAGGTTTAATTTTGCTTGTTTGACTCATTTTGTTTTGGCATTAATGTCACGGTTCTGCACATCCTACATTTCCAGTTCCAGAAATACAAGGTTTGTATAGAAATATATAGAAATTACTAGTTTGTGGGTTAATGATCATTTCATTATATTTGAACAATTTACCCATCATTTGATGGGACTAATCTAATGCCTGCCAGATGTGGTATAATTGTGGGGCAGAAGGCCTCTATGTGGTCCCTAATCGCGCTCCATCCCTTTCCTATGTGTGCCTACCAGCATAACAGTCTACAATGCCCTCCCAGGGACATCGTGGCCTGCCCACGCAGTCATTGTCAGTGGCCATTAGGGTCAGGGATGCAAGGATGCAGGGTCATAGACAGCAATGCTGGGCCCAGGTACTGTAGTGCTTCATCAGTACCTCATTAGCCTGATACCCCTGTGTCTCTGTCTGCATAATGTCCTGCTCACATTTTGGCTTTCTGGTTCTGCTGCTGCATAATAGGGAAAGCTAGTGATGTCATAGAGCTTCAGCCGGGGGCCTCTGACAAAGGGGGGCATGGGGTACGGTATGCCCTGTGCCCCCCCCCCCCCCCCCTTAATCTGGCTATGGTGTCATCCACAGAGGGTTGACACAAAAACGCAGAACTGTAACATACCGTCCAGCACCCAGCTTCCATCACAGTGTAGGAGAACGCACTACAGCCAAATAACTCCCCACTACAGTATATGCTATAATACATGTAAGGCACAGAGACACCCTCCTGACTGGTACGGAATGTCTCTGTCTACTGCATAGGAGAAAGCAGACTCCTCGTTATGTTCATTAAGCACGCAGACATCTGGTGTAAAGCTTAAGCTGGCGGCAGTGGGGGGTCCCTTCAGTGAATAAGAAATAACTAGCCCTATGCGGCGGCGCGGGAAGCGCTTCTGTTTTGAAAACACTGGCCGCACGGCGCACGCTGATTGGCTGAGATTCAGCCAATCAGCGTGCGCCGTGCAGCCAGTGTTTTCAAAACAGAAGCGCTTCCCGCGACGCCGCATAGCGCTAGTTATTTCTTATTCACTGAAGGGACCCCCCACCGCCGCCAGCTTTATACTCAGTGCCGCAGGAGGTACCCGCGCGGCAAGGACAACACTGCAGGGCTGGCTCCTGTCAGATGCCAGCCTGGACCCCCCTGCCCTCTCCCCAGACGGTGCAACAGGTACCCCGGCACCGGGGCGCCCCCACCCCGACTCGCCTGGGGCATTCCGGTGCCTTGCACCGGCCCTGGCAGCACCCCTCGGGCATCGATAGCGGTGGCTGCGGGGATCGTACAGTCTGTACGTAACGTTATACAGGACTGTGAGATTGATTGCGCCTTGATTCTGTGGTTTACATAAAGAAATAGAAAACTCCTGGATTATTGGTTATTGGTGCGCCATGTATTATGGTACAATAATGCTGTCTCGAAAGAGATTAAATCTGTCCAAGATTTCCACCAAAGTGAAGCAAGCTAGAAGAAGACGATTAACTGAAAGCAACCCAACGTACTGTTCTGCAGAGTAAGGCAGAGATTGTACGGAGATGGGGTGCAGGTGGGACTGTGTTTATATCCTGTATAACCTTTACACCCAACCATTGTCATTTCTAATTCATGCTCCTGCAGTTTCCTGTTAAGGCCCATACACACTGGGCGACTTTGAGCTGAAAGTCGCTCAAAACAGCAGGTTTGAGCGGCTTTCAGCTCAAAGCCGCGCAGTGTGTATGGCTCGGGCGATGAGCAGTGAGCGCTGCTGCGCGCTCCCGCAACATTGCCGGGAAAGCCGTTCTGCTGGTTATACCAGAAGATGAGTGGCTTTCAGGACAGCTTTGCACTGAGCGGCTTTCCCCCCAGCGATGAATGCGATCATCACTGTCCATACACACTGGGCATATTTGCCCAGTGTGTATGGACCTTAAGTGTCTGGGCTGCGGATGTAGGTCTCTGGGACCAGCTGCTTCTCCCATGGGCAGCTTTCTGTGGCCTGCTCAAGAGTTAGGAGCCCCAAACATCCCTGAAGCAAAATCTGTGAATACTGTTATGGCGCCTAATGAATTATGCTGCTTGGCCTATACCTTTACTTAAATCTTATGCCTAGAAATAACTCACACAACACCTTATTCTATAAATAACGACACAGACAACCACTGCGTAAGTTTAAATATTTATTGTAATGGTATGACCCCTATTTGTTTAAGGGATGGCAAAGAAAGCACTTGAGACCAGCACCAGTCCCGGGTGTTGCTCATAGTAGCGACCGAAGTGCCCCGATCCTATAACACCCCTTATTGTGGGGTACAGCCCGCGCTGTGACGGACATACCACCCCTTCTATGGCCTGGCGAGGACACTTCCATGAAGTCTCCAACGCCCCGCCGCTTGAGTCGGGACAATATCATACCTCTTGAAATCGGGACCTGCGTGCCTGGCCCAAATGGAAAAGGGGCGTGGCTTAGTCTGTCCACACGCTGCAAATGAGCATCAAATTTTGTATGTATAAATATATGCATATGTATGTATTATTTATGTATTATTTATATATTAATTATTTAATTATTAGTAATTCATTCATCGTACCACAAAGTGTGGCCACTTCTATATATATATATATTTTTTTCCCCCTAAAAAATCCTCTCATCATCCACCTCTTATTGTGTGTATATATAAACTGCCTCTATGCACATTATAGGCTTAAGGGACCGATTATTTACTGCGTGCCATACATTAATATGTGTGACACGCATATGCGTCTCATCGCGATCACAAGGAAGCTCACATTAAAATTAGGACTCCGGACTTCCGGGTCCTGAGCGCTATGACACGCATATGCGTGCCACAAGACACTACATGGGATTTCCTGTATAAACAACTAATGGACGTGACGGTCCACCCATGCAGGCGTCACTCGTAGTGGACGCGCACTGTATGCGTTCCACGAGCCGGAAGCTGGTACGTGGCGTGTGTTCCAGCCGGCCTGAAGCACTTTCTGAATAACGCAGTTCTTTAACTTCAATCTCTGTAAGGTAATTAACTTTATCCACATTTTTATTATCTGTATATAGGTCTGCCTCCTATACAAAATAGCATTAGCACTTTATTTCCAAATATATACGTTCTAGGGATCAATTGGATAATTATTTGCATTGATTGTATACTTCCTGTCTAAGGGTATTTAAAGCCAGCCCATTGACCAAGTGCCATACCTTTGATAAAGCTGTGAGATCACGGCGAAACATGTTAGGCAGCACTTGCTTTTATTGAACAAGGACTGGGAAGAATCTTCAACTCTGCCTACTGCCCCCCCCCCCTCCACCAAGTGCTCTCCTGGAAATTTCCCTTTCATTGCCACCCTTCGGATCCCAGCTATACTCCCATCTCCAACTGTGAGTTATCCACCAGCACTCTGTGGACTTTCAATATCGCACCATCGTGAGGACCCTTCATTCAGAAGGCATTCAGATCTTCCTCCAGCGAGAAAATTGACCACAGCTTTCATCTATTTCTGGGATCAGCGCAACCTAGTGAGGACCCCAATTTTGGGAAACAGATCATCCTCCAGCGTCTCCTAATACCATCTAGGACGGCAACTTGCCAACCACCAATTCGGTAGTGCACTACCTGGAGAGTAAAAAGCCCCCCCTTATTCCAAGGGACACAAAGGCAGCTACGCAGAGATATAAGTATTGTCTTCTTTGTCCTTTTTATTATATATGCATTTTTTATTGTTCTTTGTCACAGACATTACTAATATTGTCATTATATTTTTGTCTTAATATTTTATATATATTAAAATTGTGATATCCAATTGATCCATTTAGCGCTCCACCTTTTTTTCCTAAATAAGCATCAAATTTTGCCCCACAAGCGCTGAGCCTGTGAGGTCTCCTACAGTTAGCTGTTATATTACAAATGACCACTAGGGGGAGATAAAGAACCATATTGCTGCATCCTTGAACACCAGAGAATTTAGGGTCTGATTCACACCTGTTCGCTAGGCTGTGTATGTTCACACAGGGGGTCTACACATGCGCATATTTGCTCATGCGCACGCAAGCATGTGTAAATTGTACTACTGTATTTGTGTCTACCACCTCTGATGGGAGGCTATTCCACTTATCTACTACTCTTTCTGTGAAGTAATTCTTCCTCACATTTCCCCTGTACCTTTCTCCCTCTAGTGTCAGTGCATGTCCTCGTGTTCTGCTGCTCCTCTTCCTGTGACTAATGTCTCCCACCTGTACCTTCCTCCCTCTAGTGTCAGTGCATGTCCTCGTGTTCTGCTGCTCCTCTTCCTGTGACTACTGTCTCCCACCTGTACCTTCCTCCCTCTAGTGTCAGTGCATGTCCTCGTGTTCTGCTGCTCCTCTTCCTGTGACTAATGTCTCCCACCTGTACCTTCCTCCCCCCAGTGTCAGTGCATGTCCTCGTGTTCTGCTGCTCCTCTTCCTGTGAAGAATGTCTCCCACCTGTACCTTCCTCCCTCTAGTGTCAGTGCATGTCCTCGTGTTCTGCTGCTCCTCTTCCTGTGAAGAATGTCTCCCACCTGTACCTTCCTCCCCCTAGTGTCAGTGCATGTCCTCGTGTTCTGCTGCTCCTCTTCCTGTGAAGAATGTCTCCCACCTGTACCTTGTTATAACCCTTGATATATTTAAAAGTTTCTATCATGTCCCCCCTTTCCCTTCTCTGCTCTAAAGTATACATATTAAGATATTTTAGTCTTTCCCGGTACGTTTTGTGATGTAGGCCATGCACCATTTTAGTTGCTCTTCTTTGTACAGTCTCTAATGTATTTATATCCTTCTGGAGATATGGCCTCCAGAACTGAACACAATACTCTAGATGAGGTCGTACCAACGACCTATACAGTGGCATTATTACTTCTTTCTTTCTACTGCTGATACCTCTCCCTATGCAACCAAGCATCTGACTTGCCTTCTTCATTGCTTTGTTACATTGCCTACCTGCCTTTAAGTCCCCTGAAATAGTGACACTAAGAAAGATATTAAAAAGCACCGGTCCAAGTACAGATCCCTGGGGTACTCTACACTTGTAACTTTACCCTCCTTTGACTGTACTCTGTTTACTACAACTCTCTTTTTTCTGTCCTGCAACCAAGATCTTATCCATTCAACCATCTTAGCATCGAATCCCAAACTTTCAAGTTTATTTAGCAGTGTCAAAAGCCTTACTAAAGTCTAGATAAGCCACATCTACAGCCCCACCTTGATATATTACTTTAGTCACCCAGTCAAAAGTCAATAAGATTTGTTTGCCCCCCTCCCCCCGTAAATCAATGCTGTTTAGGATCCTGTAAGTTGCTGGTTTTGAGATCTTCTACAACTCTTTGTGTTTCCATCAATTTCCCTACTACTGATGTAAGGCTCACTGGTCGATGGTTGCTTACCTCTTCCTTGCTTCCACTTTTGTGCAGTGGGACTACATCCGCTGTTTTCCAGTCCTTTGGGATTACTCCAGTAGCTAGTTACTGGTTGAATAATTCTGTTACTGGTTTTACCAGCTAACCTTTAAGCTCTTTTAGTATCCTTGGATTTATGCCATCTGGCCCCATTGATTCATCCACTGTTAGGACTTTCTCCTCTGTAAATGTACTTGTTTCTCCCTCATTTTTCTGACTATACATGCAACTTAACTGTGGCCCCTTCTCTTCTCTTTCAGCAGTGAATACTGAGCAGAAATAATGGTACTCTTTACCTAGAAGGGCGCCAGCGATTGAAATCGCGGTCGTCGGGGGTAAAAATCGCGGTCATCGCGGGCATCGCGGGTAAATCGGGATGGCCGCGATGACCGCGATGACCGCGATTTGCCCATAGGGAACAATGTTAAAAAGGCTGATTGACCGCGATTTTACTGTTAAATGGCTCAATGGACCCGATTTGGCCCTAGGAATCAATGTTAAATGGGCCACAGAGCCCAAATAAGCACAATTAACCCTTAAATGTCCCCCCCAATTTTTAACGCCACCCCACGATCCACGGCGGTACGCGTCCTACGACCTTTTCATGCCCTACTATCCACTAGGGCGTGGAGTGAGAATATAATAGTGTGGCGAGCGCAGCGAGCCACCGAGCCCGAAGCGTGGCGAGCGCAGCGAGCCCCGCGAGGGGACGCGGATACCTTCACAGGTAGACGCGTCCCCTCGCGGGCTTCACAGGTGTCGGCGTCGCCACGGACACCTGTGAAGCCCGCGAGGGGACGCGTATAACTGTGAAGGTATCCGCGTCCCCTCGCGGGGCTCGCTGCGCTCACCACGCTTCGGGCTCAGTGGCTCGCTGCGCTCGCCACACTATTATATTCTCACTCCACGCCCTAGTGGATAGTAGGGCATGAAAAGGTCGGAGGACGCGTACCGCCGCCCCTCGCGGGCTCGCTGCGCTCGCCACGCTTCGGGTTCGCGTGGATCGTGGGGTGGCGTTAAAAATTGGGGGGGACATTTAAGGGTTAATGGGCTCTGTGGCCCATTTAACATTGATTTCTATGGCCAAATCGGGTCCATTGAGCCATTTAACAGTAAAATCGGGTCCATCGCGCCTTTTAACATTGATTCCTATGGGAAATCGGGAGCATCGCGGGTACATTTATGGCCGGCCGCGACGCGACCGACACGATTTCCATGTTTAACATGGGTTTCAATGGGAAATCGCGGGCATCGCGTCGGTCGCGTCGCGGCCATACATAAATGTACCCGCGATGCCCGCGACGGGCGCCCTTCTAGGTAAAGAGTACCGAAATAATTATTAATATGATCTGCTATTACATTGTCCCCCTCAAGAAGATTCCACTCTCTGTCTTATTACTCCACTTTTTGTTTTTCTCCTTTCACTTATATACCTAAAAAAAAAGGTTTTCCCCCTTTACCCACTGACTGGGCCATTTTCTCTTCAGCCTGTGCTTTTGCACATCTGATTACCTTCTTAGCCTTCTTCTGTCTAACAAGCTACACCTCTTTTTCTGGTTTAATGTGAGAGCGAATGGTTAATAGTTTGTACACGAGCATTTACACAAGTAACCAGTGTTTCAATAATAACATTTTCAATCAACCTTTTCTTTTGGTCCCGACTTAACAATACACAAAGTGCCCGAAATTGACTTTGAGACATCTTGTGCCTATAACCCAGAGACAATGAGAACACAAGGGCCTATTTGCGGTTACCTACAGTACACTGTAAATGGTCCCTGTGCCAGAGCGCTGTATTAGAGGTGACCACTAGAGGGAGTGACAGAACCACAGAATTACTCTAGAGCTGGAAACTGGAGTCCCCTATAGTCACACATACAAAGTATATCACAGTGTGTTGGTATCAGGGAGGAATTCACTCTCCATATAGCACAATACATACCACACTAAGAAAATCCGTTAAAAATAGGTGTATTCGTATACTGAAATACAGCTATTTTTTACACATTCGTATTTTTGGGATTTACTATCCCGAAAATATGCCAATGACCGGAATCACCATTCAAAACAATGGTGATTCCTAATTTACTAAGCGGCCGTATTTTTAATGCGGCCGCTAATTACCGGTAAACGGACGTAATTGCCGACCAAATACGCCAGGAAATTACACTTAATTTTCCTGTCGTATTTGGCTTTAGCCTGCACGGATCAGTCAGATCCAGGGGTGTGGGGGACCCCCCCCCCAACAACAAAGGGGTCCCCCTCCAGAACTTACCTGCCGAGGCTGAAGCCTGGTGCTGTCCCCGGTATCCCTGGGCGTTGGGTACCGGGCTGATTAAGTAGTAAAAACAGAATAAAAACTATTGTCTAATACTGTGGAACTATGAGTCCCAGCAAGCCTCCCCCCGCATGCTGGGACTTGGAGAACCACAAGTCCCAGCATGCTGGGTATTAATGGGCCCGCTGGAACTTGTAGTTCCACACTAATAGAAATAGTTAAATAAACACACTGACACACACATGAAAAATAAAACTTGAATACGTACATAGCCCATACATACTGATACTTACCTATCTTGAACCTATAGGTAGGTCCCAATGCATCGGTCCGGGGTTTGTCGTCCGTGGTCCGGTGTCCGGCTTCTGAAGAAAAATTTTTGGGGACCTGCGGAAGGAAATCCTACTTACCAAGGTCCTCCGGCGGAGATCGGTTCTCTTGGTTCCGCTGTAGTCCCGGAATCTTCAGAAAAATAACAGCACGCAAACCAGCGCGGACTAAATGGGAGAGCCGCTGACATTTCATCTAAAATTATGTGGATTTGCATATGGGGGAGAGGCACCAAGCCTTGGAAAGGGATTCATTGGAGAGAGATAAGCCATACCTCCCAACTATTCAGATTTTTGCGGGACAGTCACGATTTTTAGTGACTGTTCCATGTCCCACCTACCTATGGGGGGGAGGGGGCATTTGGGCATCCCCCTGACATTTGTGTGCATGCCCACAGCATCTATTCACCGGGAGAGAGGGATAGGGGACATGCCAGCAGCAGTAAGAGCGCTGGCCATGCCCCCATAATGATGAGCATCATCCCCACAAACTCATGTCCCCTTTTGGCTAGGCCAGGCCCCCTTCGCGGCAGACAGGAGTCCCGCTGCCCAACTTTTTAAAGTTGAGAGGTATGGATAAACAACCAGCCAATCAGCTCTTTACTGCCATATTACATGTGCTGTGTTTGAAAAGTGCCAGTTGGGAGCTGATTCGCTGGTAGTTTGTTTCTCAAAACTTTGAGGCCGATATGGACCTGCATGCCCAAGCTGTGAATTTGCAGGCCAAGCGATAATCAAATGACCACACGAGTGAGCGAAGGCAACCTGTAGGCTGTTGCAGCCGTCCCCTGGCCGTTGGGGGGGGGGGGGCGATGATGTCATCAGCAACCTCCTCCTCCCAACGGCCTTCGCGGTGCTGCGCTGCGAGCAGTAGAGCAATCATTCGATGGTGAATGATTTTGCCCATCTGCACATGGACGCACTTGCGGGGGGAGTCGGGTGGTGCAACTGAGGAGGCAGCTACCTGCTCGCTGGGTTCCGAACACTCAGCCCAGAGAGAAGGTCTGAATCAGGCCCTTTATCACACTGCAAGGTTTAGTACAGGGCTGGGAAACACCGGCCCTCCAGATGTTGATGAACTACACATCCCAGCATGCCTTGCATCAGTTTCAGCATGGCCACATAGCAAAACTAATGCAAAGCATCCTGGGATGTGTAGTTCATCAACATCTGGAGGGCCGGTGTTGCCCAGCCCTGGTTTAGTACATCTCCGCCTCAATGTGTTGTAATGGTCACTTTCACACCTGCGGTAGCCGCTATTGTGACCACAGCACCAATAGGCTTTTTATCAATAAAGAAGTCATCAGTGTGGCAGCGGAACAGGCGCAATGCTACAATGGTGGCTATGAATAAAGCTTTGGTTGATTTAGGGGCCCATTTATAAAACTGGGACTAATTCAGCGCGGATGATTCATCTGCACAGTTGCCGATGACTGGAAGCAGATAGCCGCCACCCAGACAGAAAGAAAACCCGTCCCGTGCAAATCTGCAAATAAATTGCGGATGGATCGCAGATCGCTATCCACCCCTAAATGACTGCGCAATTCCTGAGCCATCGAAAGGTTTTTGCAGTCTGTGCAAATGAGAGCAACTCCGAGGCTGCCACTAATCTGCGACAGAGACAGGTTGATCGAAGCTCGCGCCGACATCACAGACCCTGTGGCCTCGAGAGGGGTTACTCAGGCCACACAGAGTAAGCCCCACCGGCCGTTGCATGAACCCCACAGCAACTTATTACCCACTACTGTACACGTGCATTTGATGACCCATCTGCAGGCTGTAAGGTGGAGTTGGATCACCTGGGTTCTCCGCGCTGCCGGCTGAGGTCATAAAGCCCTACAGTAAACACGGCTGTGGTTTGGCAGACAGGCAAAGTACTCATTGGGCTAATGCGCAGCTTCTTCTCGCTTAATCCTTTCTATTCCCTTACACCAAATCCCACAAGGCTTTACCTCTTCTCATACGGCATGTAATCCCTCTGTGTGATCACTAGCGCGATGTTTAGCTCGTATCTGGGTTTGTAAAAAGAAAAAAACCTCGTCCTCGTTCTCAGCTTTTCATCTGACTTGTAAAAAGTTTACATTGATCTTAAACTGCTTTTATGTTGGATCTAGACAGAGGTCGGGGCAGAAGTCGCTGGTTTCGGGAATTAGCTGAGTATCCACAGTATCTGGATCATAAAATCGTAACAGGTGGAATCTGTGTTATAACCTGACCGTCCTTTCAGGACAGAGGAGCCTGGGAAAAGAAGGGGGATTCTGGGCCGGAGCCTCAGGGGGACACTATGGGACAGTGGCGTAAGTTCGTCCCAGTTGCCCGGAGGCAAGATAAATATTGGTCGTCCCCCCCACACACTGCACCTTACATACAGTAAATATATATAAGTATAATAAAGAAACTGTGACTTCTATGGTCCTGCTGGGAGGGGGAGTCAGCCACAGAAGTGATATCAATGGCTTTCAATTAACTGATTCAAACTTGCAGGAGAGGAAAGGTGCCCCCTTGGGAGCAGGAGCCCGGCGGCAGATGACTCCATTGCCTCCCAGGCTTCTGCCTCTGCTATGGGATATGTACTACAACCTATATTAGCTTTCCCTCTCAGCGTAATGGTAATATAATATTAATATTTTAATTTAATTGCTCCTGAAAAAGAAAGGTGATGACGCCTTTGAGTGTCCGTGGCCAGGCGACCGTGTTCATCTTTTGCTTTCTTCACTGCAATTGTCACTGCTCGGCTCTGTTTTGTCATAGATGAATCTCCTTGCTACTTCTGATCACCGACCGCCAGCCTTGGGGAGGGGTAAGTGCACAGTGGGGATGGAGGCCGAGGCATAGTTACAGATAGGAAGAGGAGCGAGTCAGAGGAAGGGGCTAGAGGTACATATGGGGAGGGGAGATGATTAGGACGCTGTTATTTCTGCCATTTTATTTTATTTAATGGAGCAGCATCAACTGTATCAGAGCTAAAGGCGGTGCAGCCAGCGCACTGGAGCCTGCTGCAATGACGTGGCCCACAGTAACATCAGCACTGAATATGCGGAATCATTACGCTATCATAATGAAACAAGAGGAGGTCTGGCCAGAGTAGAGAATTGGAGGCCCTATCCCATCCTGTGTCCCCCATTCCTCTTACCTCCTCCTCTCTGATGACACTCCATGTTGCCAGGGCACTGACGACGTCATGATCTAGTGACTGGCCCCAGCGCAAAAGAGGAGAGGACCTGTTTTGCCTCCCTAGCTCATCCCAATATCAAGCATGTCAGTCCTGGTCTAGACTGTGTGAAAGGCCATTTGATCACTCACCGCTCTCTTTCTCTCTATCCTGCCCCCCCTCTCCCTCCCTCCCTCTCTTTCGCTCACCATATCTCTCTTCTCTCTCTCTTGCCATCTGTTTCCCTTCCTTTCTCTCTCTCCCTTCTTCTCCCTCCCTCTCTCTCACCCCCTTTCCCATTTTCCCTATTTCCCACTATCACACCATTTCTCTCTCTCTCTCGCGCGCTCTCTCTCTCTTCCTCCTCTCCCTTTCACCACATCATTACACCCCTTTCCCATCACTACATCACCCAACATACATATCCCACATCATTACACCCCTTTCCCATCAGTACATCACCCAACATACATGTCCCACATCATTACACCCCTTTCCCATCAGTACGTCACCCAACATACATGTCCCACATCATTACACCCCTTTCCCATCAGTACATCACCCAACATACATGTCCCACATCATTACACCCCTTTCTCATCACTACATCACCCAACATACATGTCCCACATCATTACACCCCTTTCTCATCACTACATCACCCAACATACATGTCCCACATCATTACACCCCTTTCCCACCACTACATCGCCCAACATACATGTCCCACATCATTACACCCCTTTCCCACCAGTACATCACCCAACATACATGTCCCACATCATTACACCCCTTTCCCATTATGTAACTTATTGCGAAGCAGAATCTCCAATAAGCACACAGGTCCGGGAATTTCTCCTAGGTCCCATGTGTTATCACCCGGTAACAGTGCCTGTACACACATGTCTGAATCAGATCCACCGTCTGTACTTGGGAGCTAAAAGCTGGAAACTGAATAGTTCAAAGTCGGGTACTTGTGTAGTTTCACGGCGCTTCACTCGCCCACGCTGCGGGCTCGGTGGCTCGCTACGCTCGCCGCGCTATCTAAAATCAACTCCATGCCAACATGGATAGTGAGGGTATGAACTATCCACGTTGGCATGGAGTTAAGTTACTTTATTTTAGATAGTTTGGCGAGCGTAGAACCCGGAAGTAGCACAGCACCATGCTGGCGCCGTTAAACTACACAAGAACCCAAAGTCGTGACCACAGGTTTTTGAACAGCGTTAAGCAATTTGCGGCCAACTCGCGGGCAAATGAATTAGCCCCTAAGGCCTCTTATTGTATAATACCACAACAGCGAGGATGCACATTCCGCATCCCTGCTCTGGGTGCTTTCTGAAGAGCCTATGATATCTTGTGCGGTGGCGGGACCTCATGTGGGCAGGATAGCGCCCTTCTGTGCTTCATATTCACTATGGTGCCATCTGCTCACCCTGGCACTGATTCTTAGGAACATGCAAAAAGGGGCGACTAGTTCTCTCCCCTCCTGCTGAGAGGCTGCAGGAAGCGGTTACTGGATGTGCGGCTGCCAAATCATTAATTGTGAAGTGTTGTATAAACAAGGAAATAGTATGTTCTGGTTTATTCAGCAATAGTACTGTGTGTTCATCAATTATTCTAACTATTTTCCTGTTTACACAGCACTGTTACACACTGCCTGGAAGAGGGGGTTGGGTTGGATGTTTGGGTTACTTTCATTCATTTGGGGATGGAGGACGAGGGTGTCACCAAAGCTCCGTTCGGTGATCGTGTTGCATTACTGGAAAGGTGTAGAGGGCATTTCCTGGGCATTCCCGGTTTCCTGGTTGGGGGATGACCCAACTTTCATGTTTACCAAGACTATGTGAGGTCAATGGCAGTTGTGTGTAATCCTAGAATGTCCAAGGCTGGGCCTACCCCAGCCACCTAGGGTGACATGCTGGTGTTATATGTCAGATATGCAAAATAAAGGCGGTTCTATGCTACGCAGTGGGAGTGAGACTACATGAAATGATGACTATATAGAGAATAGGCCAATGCTTATATCATTAATGTATAAACACAGATATTCAATTTTGACATTTATTTTAAGTTTATTTGTCTGTCGGATAAAGTTATAGTTATTATAGTTTGTGGGTGTGGTACCGAATGTCGACATGTCCTGCATGCCAACAGTCAGCATGTTAACTATGTATGTCAATCATAGTTATCTACCCTCCTGCATTCTGCAGGAGACTCCCTGACATAGCAGCAATCTCCCTCTCTCTCTCTCATTAGTCTAGCCATCTCCCTCATGTCACCTAGCCCACATTACACTGTTACATCATAGTTACCTCCCCTCCTGCATTCTGCAGGAGACTCCCTGACATAGCAGCAATCTCCTGCTCTCCCTCATTAGTCTAGCAATCTCCCTCATATCACCTAGCCCACATTACACTGTTACATCATAGTTACCTCCCCTCCTGCATTCTGCAGGAGACTCCCTGACATAGCAGCAATCTCCCTCTCTCCCTCATAAGTCTAGCAATCTCCCTCATGTCACCTAGCCCACATTACACTGTTACATTTTTGGGGAAAAACTTAATGAGAGACAGATACATTTACATTGAATCAACAGCGCCATTTCCCAGCACTTTACCAAGTATAGTAGCTCTTACTAACTGCTTTGGGGATCATCTACATTTGGATGTAAGTCATTTTAAAAGATCCCTCTCAGATGCAGCAGTGCACACCCACGCTTCTAGGTACCACATTCACAATCTCTTTCCACAATCTCTCCATATATGGAACTAGACACTCTCTTTGGGTGGAACATTACACGCGCTGTGCAAAATTCTACTACCAACTGTAATCTCCCTGAAAATAGTTTTCAAAAGTAGGCAAGTATGGTGTCAACCATTCCATTAAGCGGCACTCATACCTTACCCTAAACTGAAGCCTAACGCTAACTTTGCGCCATAATAAGGTCTCCAGGAGCAATGTGCTGGCCCCGCCGCCTTTGCATGCGATATCACGACGCGGGAGGTGAAAAGATTCCCATGTTCTGGCCTGCTGCTGCGTCCAACCCTAGTTGTAGGCCTAACCCTTACTACCATTGCAAACATGCACTGGATTTCCCTCTGGATTTCTATTATCGGGCATGGATTGCTGATCTGAGATGTTGCAGATGACTGTGAGCAGTAAGAGAGAAAGAATGAAGGCATCGCAGATCACTATCCACTCGCAGATCACTATCCAGATCTAACATCGCTCAGCACATAGTGCTGCACCAGCGCTGTGTGCTGAGCGATCGGTCACTGCCCGTGTTATCAATAGAGAGAACACGGGCGATGACTAGATTTATACTGCATGCAGTGTAAGGGCCAGATGTATCAAGCTTCAAAAGTGATAAAATGGAGAGTGATAAACAACCAGCCAATCCGCTCCTATCTGTCATTTTTCAAACCCAGACTGTAACATGACAGATAGGAGCTGATTGGCTGGCTGTTTATCACTCCATTTTATCACTTTTTGAAGCTTGGCCCTAAATATAGTCAGGCGATAGCAACGTGCGGGACCGTGCATCACTGTCGCTGGGGTCCATCCATGCCCCATTACGGGGAATACACATGAGGCGATTACAACCCCATTTCTAAGCAATCTGACTAGTGACCAGGGCTGATGTCCGAGACACACCTAGAAACATCTCGTTTCCGCCCCTAAATGCCGACTTACTTTCAGTCAGACTTTGTTACATTGTGACAGTCATCCGATCGCATATTTAGTCACAATTGCAATGCAAACGTACACAATCGCAGTCGTTTGATCATCGCATGGGGCGGGATGTTATAACATCCGCGGCCCCCCTTCGCCGGACATCGCATTTTTAATAACGGCATATGCTATAACATATGCCGTTATTCATGCAAGGGACAGCTCTTGCGGTAAGAGCTGTCCCTTGCGATGCGGTGCCGGCGCTGGACTTCCGGGTCTGTGACCCGGGAGTCCATCTGCGCATGCGCAGACCCCGGCGCCGGCCGCAGGGCACGCTGGGAGGGATCCGTGACGGATCCCTCAAACAGCGCTGCGGTAAGAAGCCCATAGGCTTCTGCAGGGATTCGCCAGCTTTAGCTGGCGATTCCCTCCGCAGCGCTGACACTGCGGAGGCGCCATATAGCATATAGAAATGCGGTAGAAACCCCGAAAACGGGGTTTTTACCGCATTTCTGCTATATAGCATCCCGCCCATGATGTGCAAATTCTCTAATTAGCGACCCATACTGAATTAGGCCCACCATGTACTGTAGCTTTCAGATCGCATTGATGATCATTGCCGTGTGCTGGGGCACTATATTTCCTTTTACCTTCCTTTCCATGCATCTGTGAAGGACTAATATATCGTTGGAGCAGCCACCATTTTATAGCCCTAAGTTCATTTAAAAGTTGAATAACATTCTGCCCATGCTCTACATTCTAAACCTTTGTCAAGCTGGTGTTTGAAGGGCCCCCCTGAAGAATGCAGTGGTGAGGGCCCATATTTAGGGATGAGGCCAGGCCTCCAGAGGGGGTGTGGCCAGCTGCCATGCCACATTCAAAGCATGCGTTTGAGGCCCCTCCAGACCCATTCACGGGAGAAAAGGTAAATAAAAAAATTCATACCATGCCCTATGGTGGCCCCGTACCCTCTCTCTCCCTGTCCCAAGCGTGCACCTTTCTTTGTCACATGGTCCTTTATAGGCAGCTAAATCAACAGTGGAGTCTATAAAAACAAACAAACTAAGCACACTAATAAAATGAGAGCGTATTGTACCAAAGCAATAAATATTTTACAAGCCAGCGATTATTGCATAAAACAACCACAAACACTTTCTCGGAATTTTTTTAGTAATATATTTAAAAATGTACTTTAGATGATGTCGTTTTGCTTTAGGGCTATACTGTATGTACCATATATATATATATATATATATATATATATATATATATATATATATATATATATATACATACATACATACAGTATCATGGAGGGAGTCAATTAGTACCAGGCTGCTGGACCCGGTCCCTGTGTATTGTGCATAGCAGGCACATCTGTGGTCATGCACTGCGTGGGATAATGGTTACGTTTCAGCGTGATATATGATGGCAGCGCGTTATTAATGACTTGCTGATTTTTACCTTTACAACACTGGCTGAGTTATTTATTACGTCCTATGTATGATATATGTGAACAGCATAATAATCTATGTCCGAAGCTCCTGAAAAATCCATAGTGTTTAGCAAAGTACATAACACATTCACTGTGCATAATGCAGCTGGATACGTACGTCCCACATTCCCATAGAATTTACCTCAAAAATACCTAAAAAAAAACATCTTCTTATATCAAAGAGGAACCTTAAATATCAGTGAGAGAACTTTTTTGTTCATTCATTTTGACTAGTGTTTTATTTAATTACATTTTTTTTGCAGACTCGTTATTGTATTGTAATAATATCTTCTATAGTCTATAATATGGCACTTTGGGGGTTATTTTGGTTCACTCTTTCTGACAAAATCCTTCTTAGATGGACAAAACCATGTGAACTACAGGTGGGGCAGATGTTACTTGTGCAGAGAGAGTTAGATTTGGGTGGGGTTTTACTTCAAAGTGAGATCTATATGGCAGTGTAAAAATAAAGCAGTCAGTATTTTCCCTGCACAGAAACAAAATAACTAACCCAAATCTAATTCTCTCTCTGCACATTTTACATCTACCCCACCTGCAGTACACATGGCTTTGTCTATATAAGAAGGATTTTGTTAGAAAGAGTGAACCAAAATAACCCCCTTTATGAGGTAAAATAGTATAAACAGGCTTTTTCTATTTTTAATAGAGAATATTTGAACACAGGAACGTGATCATCCAAATGTAAGGTGCGACGGAATCCCCACTACCAAGTAATAAATAATACATTTTTCTAGTTAATATTATGCCACACTTGGGGTGGGGGTATTCAGATTTGTTCTGCTAAATTGCATTGCCCTGCGATCAGGAATACACCGGATCCTCCATATCCACATATAAATCTATCTTGGGAAAACCATTCCTTCAATGAGGTTGGGGCTGTGGATTTACAATGAACTGGACTGAACGCCTTCGCAGCTCTGTTGAGGAATTCGAGGAAAAGGGCCAGGGTACAGGATTAAGAGGCAATAGGAAAGGTCAGAGGACACCGCACATCCCAATGCTGATGTTAACAAGACAAGAGAATACAATTTAGGGCAGAGTGTAACTACTGACCAAATGTGGCTGGGTTGTAACTAGCATAAGACTAGATGGGCCAAATGGTTCTTATCTGCCATCAAATTCTATGTTTCTATGAGGAGGTCTGGCATTATTTAGGTCCTATTAAGGGTTCCCGGCTCATTGGTGGGTCACCAAGGCCCTTATTCTGATCGGTGCGGCCGGAGCCGATTATGCGGCCAGGACCGTGCGTGCGAAACCCCACCTTCCATACGGATCGCCAACTCCGTCCGTATGCGGTAAGAAGCTGTCCGAACGGACCGCACGTGTATTTTTCACGGAATACGCCTCCTCCATCTAAGGGAACCTCCCCCATCATTCGATGGTCGCAGACCACCGAATGCAGGACCGTGTGCTCCATCAGCACCCGCAACCTCAGACCACACGGACATTTTTCCGTGCAAAAGCAGGGATCTGGGTGGGCAGCTGACATCCGGCGATGTCATATGTCCGCCCCCTACACGTGCGTCACGGCCGCATTACCATACGTACGCCCAGCGTTTTCATGGGAACTCCCATGAAACGCGGGGCGTATACATATGGTAATGAGCCCAAATAGCCCTTCACGCCCCTCTCCACCCCCTGTTCGGAGTGTTCACATATCATGCGGGATTTGGCCGTACGCCCCGCTCGCACATGCGCAGAGACGCCTCTGCACATGCGCAGACACAAAACATCGGCGGGCCGAACGCACGCGGATATATCCGCACCGATCAGAATAAGGGCCCAAGAGACTTCTGTCCCTATAGAAACATAGAATTTGACGGCAGATAAGAACCATTTGACCCATCTAGTCTGCCCCTTTTTTTACCCCTCAGGTAATCTCAACCTTTTTTGATCCTTATTTCTTTGTAAGGATATTCATATGCCTATCCCGAGCATGTTTAAATTGTTCTACTGTCTTAGCCTCTACCACCTCTGATGGGAGGCTATTCCACTTATCCACTACCCTTTCTGTGAAGTAATTCTTCCTAACATTTCCCCTGAATCTTCCTCCCTCTAGTTTCAGTGCATGTCCCTGGGTGGGATGTACTAACGGGAAAATGCGGTAAAACACTCGTTTTACCGCATTTTCCTATGTATCAATACCCGTCCGCCCCGTTTTGGCAAGGGAGGGTATCGCCACCCTCTGGGTGGCGATACCCTATAGAAGCCTATGGGCTTCTTTCGCCGCCCGCTGTCCGACGTCCGCGCGCCCACCCCCTCCCGTCCTCCTTTGATCTCCTCCTCCCCCTGGTGTCACAGCCGGCAGGACATCCGGCTTCAGGGGGGAGGAGGAGACACAGGGGGACGCTGGCAGCCGCCGGGAGGTGACGGAGACCCCCGCAGCCCACATCACAGGTATCACGGGGGTCTCCGTTACCGCAGCCCGATGCTGGCCGCATATGTTAGTACATATGTACTATGTTAAAACCCTTGATATATTTGAAGATTTCTATCATGTCCCCCCTTTCCCTTCTCTGCTCCAAACTATACATGTTAAGATCTTTTAGTCTATCCAGGTAAGTTTTGTCATGTAGGCCATGCACCATTTTATAGATATTTGTAATCTCAGATGAGACCATACATGTGACTCTAGATCCGAGCTTCTCTCCAGCATTTCATCAGAGCTCCATACGAAACGCGTAGGTTGGCCTTCCATGCCGATTTATTACCAAGAAATGTTGCTTATTATAAGATTTATTATTTTTGTTACCTTATTTGTCACCTATATCCATCCTTTCTTATGTATATTGTAGGGGTCCTCAAAATATTTTGACAATTACATCAGACAGTTACCCCATCAACTTACTGCAGAAGGTCATCACATCACACGTGTAGTCAGCAGACAGCACATACATGGCAGCATTGTGGAGGCACAGAGTGATGGGAGGAGTCTAATACACCATAACCCATCACATCACACGTGTAGTCAGCAGACAGCACATACATGGCAGCATTGTGGAGGCACAGAGTGATGGGAGGAGTCTAACATACCATAACCCATCACATCACACGTGTAGTCAGCAGACAGCACATACATGGCAGCATTGTGGAGGCACAGAGTGATGGGAGGAGTCTGATATACCATAACCCATCACATGTGTAGTCAGCAGACAGCACATACATGGCAGCATTGTGGAGGCACAGAGTGATGGGAGGAGTCTGATATACCATATCACATCACGCGTGTAGTCAGCAGACAGCACATACATGGCAGCACTGTGGAGGCACAGAGTGATGGGAGGAGTCTAATATACCATAACACATCACAGGTGTAGGCAGCAGACAGCACATACATGGCAGCATTGTGGAGGCACAGAGTGATGGGAGGAGTCTAACATACCATAACCCATCACATCACACGTGTAGTCAGCAGACAGCACATACATGGCAGCATTGTGGAGGCACAGAGTGATGGGAGGAGTCTGATATACCATAACCCATCACATCACACGTGTAGTCAGCAGACAGCACATACATGGCAGCATTGTGGGGGCACAGAGTGATGGGAGGAGTCTAATATACCATAACCCATCACACGTGTAGTCAGCAGACAGCACATACATGGCAGCACTGTGGAGGCACAGAGTGATGGGAGGAGTCTAATATACCATAACACATCACACATGTAGTCAGTAGACAGCACATACATGGCAGCATTGTGGAGGCACAGAGTGATGGGAGGAGTCTAATATACCATAACCCATCACATCACACGTGTAGTCAGCAGACAGCACATCAATGGCACATTGTGGAGGCACAGAGTGATGGGAGGAGTCTAATATACCATAACTCATCACATCACACGTGTAGTCAGCAGACAGCACATACATGGCAGCATTGTGGAGGCACAGTGATGGGAGGAGTCTGATATACCATAACCCATCACATGTGTAGTCAGCAGACAGCACATACATTTCAGCATTGTGGAGGCACAGAGTGATGGGAGGAGTCTGATATACCATAACCCATCACACGTGTAGTCAGCAGACAGCACATACATGGCAGCATTGTGGGGGCACAGAGTGATGGGAGGAGTCTAATATACCATAACCCATCACATCACACGTGTAGTCAGCAGACAGCACATACATGGCAGCACTGTGGAGGCACAGAGTGATGGGAGGAGTCTAATATACCATAACACATCACACGTGTAGTCAGCAGACAGCACATACATGGCAGCATTGTGGAGGCACAGAGTGATGGGAGGAGTCTAATATACCATAACCCATCACATCACAGGTGTAGGCAGCAGACAGCACATACATGGCAGCATTGTGGAGGCACAGAGTGATGGGAGGAGTCTAATATACCATAACCCATCACATCGCACGTGTAGTCAGCAGACAGCACATACATGGCAGCATTGTGGAGGCACAGAGTGATGGGAGGAGTCTAATATACCATAACCCATCACATCACAGGTGTAGGCAGCAGACAGCACATACATGGCAGCATTGTGGAGGCACAGAGTGATGGGAGGAGTCTGATATACCATAACCCATCATATCACATGTGTAGTCAGCAGACAGCACATACATGGCAGCATTGTGGGGGCACAGAGTGATGGGAGGAGTCTGATATACCATAACCCATCACATCACACGTGTAGTCAGCAGACAGCACATACATGGCAGCATTGTGGAGGCACACAGTGATGGGAGGAGTCTAATATACCATAACCCATCATATCACATGTGTAGTCAGCAGACAGCACATACATGGCAGCATTGTGGAGGCACAGTTTGATGGGAGGAGCCTAATATACCATAACCCATCACATCACACGTGTAGTCAGCAGACAGCACATACATGGCAGCATTGAGGGGGCACAGAGTGATGGGAGGAGTCTAATATACCATAACCCATCACATCACAGGTGTAGGCAGCAGACAGCACATACATGGCAGCATTGTGGAGGCACAGAGTGATGGGAGGAGTCTGATATACCATAACCCATCATATCACATGTGTAGTCAGCAGACAGCACATACATGGCAGCATTGTGGGGGCACAGAGTGATGGGAGGAGTCTGATATACCATAACCCATCATATCACATGTGTAGTCAGCAGACAGCACATACATGGCAGCATTGTGGAGGCACAGTTTGATGGGAGGAGCCTAATATACCATAACCCATCACATCACACGTGTAGTCAGCAGACAGCACATACATGGCAGCATTGTGGAGGCACAGAGTGATGGGAGGAGTCTAATATACCATAACCCATCATATCACATGTGTAGTCAGCAGACAGCACATACATGGCAGCATTGTGGAGGCACAGTTTGATGGGAGGAGCCTAATATACCATAACCCATCACATCACATGTGTAGTCAGCAGACAGCACATACATGGCAGCATTGTGGGGGCACAGAGTGATGGGAGGAGTCTAATATACCATAACCCATCACATCACATGTGTAGTCAGCAGACAGCACATACATGGCAGCATTGTGGGGGCACAGAGTGATGGGAGGAGTCTAATATACCATAACCCATCACATCACATGTGTAGTCAGCAGACAGCACATACATGGCAGCATTGTGGAGGCACAGAGTGATGGGAGGAGTCTAATATACCATAACCCATCACATCACATGTGTAGTCAGCAGACAGCACATACATGGCAGCATTGTGGAGGCACAGAGTGATGGGAGGAGTCTAATATACCATAACCCATCACATCACACGTGTAGTCAGCAGACAGCACATACATGGCAGCATTGTGGAGGCACAGACTGATGGGAGGAGTCTGTTATACCATAACCCATCACATCACACGTGTAGTCAGCAGACAGCAAATACATGGCAGCATTGTGGAGACACAGAGTGATGGGAGGAGTCTAATATACCATAACCCATCACATCACACGTGTAGTCAGCAGACAGCACATACATGGCAGCATTGTGGAGGCACAGAGTGATGGGAGGAGTCTAATATACCATAACCCATCACATCACATGTGTAGTCAGCAGACAGCACATACATGGCAGCATTGTGGAGGCACAGAGTGATGGGAGGAGTCTAATATACCATAACCCATCACATCACATGTGTAGTCAGCAGACAGCACATACATGGCAGCATTGTGGAGGCACAGAGTGATGGGAGGAGTCTAATATACCATAACCCATCACATCACATGTGTAGTCAGCAGACAGCACATACATGGCAGCATTGTGGAGGCACAGAGTGATGGGAGGAGTCTAATATACCATAACCCATCACATCACATGTGTAGTCAGCAGACAGCACATACATGGCAGCATTGTGGAGGCACACAGTGATGGGAGGAGTCTAAAATAACAGACAACTCAACAGATTTTTCAGACTCCTTGAGTCACTGACTGAGATGAGAAAAGTCATCAGCCTGATGGTCTGCAACATGGAGTCGCGACCTCATACTGAGAAGGCCAGGACCCACAATTTGAAAACCGCTGGTATATTGGATGTCAAAAGTGCAATTAGTTTAGTGCCAGTCAGAGACGCCAATAGGGGGGTGCTGTGGGTACCAGGCCCCGGCCTCTGGAAGGGCCCGGGCAGATCATTTTGCCCACCGCAACCCCCGACTACCTCCGCTGCGCTGCGCTCAGTGCGCTGAACAAAGCAGGTCCTGGAGTGCAGGCTTATTCAACCCAGGACACCGGCGGCCAATTAAAATGCTGCACCAGCTTATGAGCCAATCAGAGCTCGCGTTTCAGGAGACAATCAGAGCGGCTGTCAGTACGCGAGCTCTGATTAGCTCACCAGCCGGTGCAGCATTTTTAACTGGCCACAAGCTTCCTGAGTTGAAAAAGCCAGCAGCTCAGCTGAAGAGGAGATGTGGGAGCAGGAGCCGGGTTATTAAGTCAAGTGAGGAGGGGGGGGGGCTGGACTGGAAATGAGCCCCAAAATTCCTGATGGCAGCCCCGGTGCCAGTAGTCCATAGATCATACTTATCTACTTTCTGGCTTTAGGTGTTTCTTTCTGTGTGTTTTAATAAAAAGGCATATGTTAAAGCTGGGTAAGAGATGAAGAGCCAACCAATTATCTAACTTGTTATTTTTCAGCCAGTAGCATGGAGCAACAGTTAGGGAGACAGATTTTCTAAGCTTCAAAAGTGATTTAGGGGCACATTTATCAAGATCGCATTTACAATGCAATCTGGGCGGAATATTACTGCCCAGGATCGCATTGTAAAATGCGATCATATCACCTGAATGTATTACCTGCTGTCCGAAAAGAGCCTGTCCCTGCGATGCCTAGAGCCGGAAGCCGGGGGGTCTGTGCATGCGCGGTTATGCACTGACCCCCCCCCGCTGACCACGCTGCTCCTCGGGCAGTGTGATGTGTAGCCGTAGGCTACAATGGGCTATCGCCATTCCAGAATGGCGATAGCCCAGGGATGTAAAGCCGGGCTGACCGATGTTGATACATCGGGCAGCTTTGCATCCCCCATAGAAACCTATGGGGGATGTGGCCGGCGGCGTTGCAAGGGGGATCGCAGCAGGGATCGGAGATTCCTGCTGCGGTCCCCTGTGATACATTTCAGTGATACTTAATATTTGCGGTTAATGCCCGAAAACGGGTGTTTTCGGGGATTTAGCCGCAAATATTATTTGATAAATGGACCCCTAAATGTAGAGTGATACACAGCCAGCCAATCGGCTCCTACCTGCCATGTCACAGACTGTGTTTGAAAAATGTCAGACAGGAGCTGATTGGCTGGCTGTTTATCACTCTCTATTTTATCACTTTTGAAGCTTAGAGAATCTGGCCCAGGAGCTAGTACTTTATCTCTCTCCACTCTTTGGTAAACCTGACCCTTTGGTCTCTATCTACCTATATATCTCAGCAGTGGCGTGTCTGTAACGTGTGGAGGGTGCGTAGTGCACCCATGTTCTGCAATAGTTCTCTATAGACTCATAGTGTCGCAAATAATGGGGGGAAACGCAAATCCACAGTAAAAAAAAAACACTGGGAGAGTAGCAGGTGCGCGGATCCCCAGGAGACCAGTGCGCTCTATCACAGCGCCACAGTCAGATCACTTGTGCTGCATGGGGGCTGGATGTCGGCTTTACACGGGCCTCACACTTACGGGCCGATTCAGACCTGGTTGCACAGGTCCGCATTTGCTTGCCGGGCACACGTCGACAGGGTTGGAAGGTCGACAAGCAAAAGGTCAACAGGAGTTTTTCACTTTTTTGTGCCGACAGGTGGTATTTCATGCCCTACCATCCACTACGGCATGGTGGGAGAATAAAATAGTGCCCAAAGCATGGCGAGTGCCCCGAGCCCGAAGCATGGCGAGTGCACCTAGCCATGTGAGGGGACGCGTTACACTTTGACGGTGTCCATGTCGACATTCAGGTAAAAAAAAAAGAAGCGAAAAACCCATGTTGACCTTTTGACTGTCGACCTTTCAATTGTCAACCTAATGCTTGTGTCGGCCTTCCAGCCCCGTCAACATTAACCACGTCAACCTATTTCACGTGTCAACCTAAGCCATGTCGACATTCAGTGGTCGATCCGATGCATGTTGACCTAATATGTGTCGACTTAATGACACATACCCCAGAAAGTATGACGCCTGCGGCAGGCTGGATGCACCTGTTTTCTCTGCAGCCGCGGAGTCAGTCCTGGGCTACACGGCGGCTGCGCACAGCCGGGACCAGTGGAGGAATCAGTCGATGGCGATAGATTTGGACATATTCGCTCGGATGCGCACGGACGTGCATCTGTACACATCCATTCACAGACAGAGCACACACATCCGCAAGGCGGGGTGGCATTACAGCGGGCGGCGGATAAAGTGATAGCCGGTTGGCCGGTTTTGGACCTGGGCGGCCCTGCATCTCAGTTTTGTTATTCAATGTTTGATCCCAACTTCAAACCACAGATATTATTATTATCATTATTACTTGTAGTTCGTTCTCTACTGCTAATTAGAAGAGCAATCAGGCTGGTGCGTGTTCCGTGCAGGGCTGGGAAGTACGAGCTTTAACAACCCTCTAATATCGCTCAGAAGTTTGTAATGCGGTAAAGCGACAGGCGGCTCAATGTTTTCAGGCCTAAATGACACTCATTTAAGCTGTGGATTAATGGTCTGTCTCTTTAGCATGCCAGCTGCTGCGTTCCGCCCACACACTGCCAGTGTGGTACATACGAGCCCCGCTCTCCCCCTGGGTGGAGAGTGGGCGTCAGAATCCATTAAGTTACAGGACCTTTGTCTAAGATGCACTAAGAAAGCAGCTGCACTTACAGGCGCCTGTCACTTAAGGAGAGTAACTTATTGCTGCGAGATAAAGCGAATGTCAGGGAAAAATTATTATAATGTGACCAGTAAAGCCCCCAACGTTATTTCAGCAATGGGGGAAATGGCCCGAGGGTCCGCAGAGACCACCGGTGATGTACGTCTGCCTTCCAAATCGGATCACAGTATTGCACTAGTTAGCACTTACCCGCCGCTTTCATAAATCTTGCCAGGATCCGCCTGGCGCAGGGGAATACGACAAGAGCCAATTTGTTTAACGTGGCAGGGGTCAGGCGGGTGGGTTGGGGGGGCGCTAAAGATTTTAGGCCAAACAATGGGGTTTTTTATTATTAGAGATTTATAGATCGGCTCACGCCGGCGACCAGTCCGGCGCGATCAGAAGAAAGGCAAAAGTGACAAAATAGTTTTGCGAGGTGGTAAGTTATACAACGGCGGGATTGGGAAATCATGGGGTGAGCTGAGATAAAGATCTATTCTGCAGCCATTGCGGAACACACCGGTGATAAATCACAGGAGGAATCTAGAATTCCGCGTCCCAGCACTTTTATCTATGAGGTTGCAATTTTAGGGCCTGATTCAGCTAATCAGAGAAAAAGCGGTTGCATTCGATGGCGCTGTGATTGCGAATGAGTTTTCTTGTATTCGCACGGCTGCTATGCCATTCGCAGCTGTGCAGAGGGGTGGGGTTTTACTCTGGTGGGGCGGAGCAGAACTGATCGCAGGGCAACAAAAAGTAGCAACCCAGCGATCAGGTCTGAATTACCCCAATGCCTCGCTGGAAGACGCAAAGGGGTAGATTTAATAAAGCTTCTAAAAAATACATATCGTGGTGTTTTCAATTGTAAAGCACAACGGAAATTGCTGAATTTGTATAAGAAACGGTTAATTAATAAATGATTACAGTGTGAAAGCTTTTATTGGATCTAAAGGCCTGATTCAGAGGTGGTCGAAACTGTATCTTTTTTTTTACGCAGTAGATTATTAAAGTATATTTGTCGCATATCCCCCAATATATTTTTGGGAGGTATCCACGAATATTAAGTATCCCCAAGATGTAGCAAAGAGGGACCGCATCAGAGATCTCCACTTCCAACAGCAGCGGCCGTTGTATCCATCTTCAGGACGCATCAGCCAATAGTAGCGGCCTACCGGCTACCTAGTGGTTCAGATTTGTACCAATGTCCGTCAGCATGTGCGCAGTAGAGTAGCACAATGCGATCCCATCACTTCTCACTGATCGCTGGGACGGGATCCTTACAAAGACCCTTCCCCGGAAACTCTGTACATCCAGGCAAATAAAGATTCCTTATTGCCAGGATATTGCGAATATTTCTGCAAACCAGCGAACATAAATGCCGGTTTGCCGGCGCATGGTGGAGGAGTGTATTAGCATTTTCTTGCAAAAGTTGATGCATCCTACCACATGTAATAATTGGCATTATTAAGGTCGTTGATATCATTGGAATCTTGTACCTCAAATGGAATTATCCCCTTTCTATGGAGGACGTGCACATAAGCTTTGCAGTGTGTTGTCCTAATCCCAGAGCGTCATTTCCCGGTTAGCTCATAGCTTCCTGTTATGCAGCAAACACATGAATGTTTATTGCAGCTGCTGCTGAGATTGTGTCACCGGCTTCTGATGACCGGTGGAAATAGCGGGGGCATGACACATAGGGGCAGATTTATTAAGCTCGGTGAAGTGATAAAGTGTCTGGTTGTTATCACCGGCCAATCAGCTCCTACCTGTCATTTTTCAAACCAAGCCTGTAACTTCACAGGTAGGAGCTGATTGGCCGGTGATAAAAACCAGACACTTTATCACTTCACTGAGCTTAATAAATCTGCCCCATAGAGAGGTGGACATTAGGTCCACGCTTCCAGGTAGGAATTGTCTGCTTGCTGTGTTCATGAAACGTCTGATTGGGCGCTCTCCAAACCTGCTCCGGACGTTTCTCTGATTCCCATTTACCTTCTTCTATGTCTCCACCGGGACTTTGGGTTTTTTCGGGTGTTAACCGCACATATTAGCACCCTACTGAATGTATGGCCCACTAAGGCCACTTGGTTTTCGAGGGGGGATGCTATGCTGCATGATTTACCAGCATACACAGCATTCTATAGATTGGCGCCGCAGTTACCATCATCTCTAAATGACGGTAGGCCGCTGTAACCTACCGGCTACACATTGCTATCTTAGCCGGTGGAGGGTGTTCCTGGAATCCTCACTGACAATGGCTGCCATTAGAGGGTGGGGGACTGCTGGGACTGGAGTCCCAAGCCCGGACAGAAAGAGGGGCCTGCCCTTGGCTCCTACTGCTGATATCTGGAGAGCTGCACAACATCCGTGGGCCGGTGTGTAGCCGGTAGGTTACAGCGGCCTACCATCATTTAAAGATGGTGGTCTTAAAACAAGCACCATGATCCTGTAGGTCTGCAATGCTCCACCCATATGTGATGTCATCATGGGTTATGTCGCATAGGGGTGGAGCGGTGCTGCAGAATCTTGTTTTCTAGGTGGGTTCCCTGTCTATTTTGTTAGTCCCAGGCCCTAATGGTGCAATTGCACCGCAATGGTGCAATTTGTCTGCATATGCGGCCTGGCCATTCACATGGAATTTGCTAAAACAGCCCTCCCAAAATGTCTGACAGATGTTAGAGGTCCTACTGGGGCTTTAGTTTCTTTAGGGGAGTGCAGAGCATACAGCCCTATCCAGAAGTGACAGATTCTTTGAGCGCTGGCACATTGTGACCGTGTAAGGCCATGGCTATGATTATTTAACCGCCTGGCAATGAGAAGAAACCCCAGGCAACTAGCATGTAATCCCTGGTAACGAGCAAAAAAAACCCCTGTCAATGAGCGTGTAACCTCCTGGCAACATGCAAGAAACCCCTGGCAACGAGCATGTAACCCCTGGTAATGAGCAAAAAAACCCTGTCAACGAGCATGTAACCCCTGGTTATGAGCAAAAACAAAACCCTGTCAACAAGCATGTAACCTCATGGCAACAAGCAAGAAACCCCTGGCAACAAGCATGTAATCCCTGGTAATGAGCATAAAAAATCCCCGGTCAATGAGCATGTAACCTCATGCAACAATCAAGAAACCACTGGCAACGAGCATGTAATCCATGGCAACAAGGAAGAAACTCCTGGCAATGAGCATATAACCCCTGGCAACAAGCAAGAAACCCCTGGAAACAAGCATGTAGGTAGACAGATTATGGCCACAGGTATATTTATTTGGGAGTAGATTTACTACTCTGATAAAATCGCCTTTATGGAGGTTTTGTTTTGCTGGTGAAATTCATTTAGCAAACTGTCTCGGCCCTAAGTTCTCCCCTATGGATAAATACAATTCCAGGTCATTCATTACGTTTGCATTGTAGCCCATCGTCAACAAAATATTTTGCCAAAGCCGACCTCTCTGGAGTGCAGTGACTCAGAACAACAGGAAGCAATCACAATGCTTGGTATTAACAAGTTTGGTGGGTGATCAAGGTCGTAACTATAGGAAACAATTGGCACTTCCAATTATGGCGATTGTCTCATTCTCAATGTAAACGTAAGCTTCTGTTTTACTGCCGACACGCAAGAAATACTCACACTCTATGGTTCGCAATAGTGGGCCTGATTCATGTGTGTAAGTAACGCAAATAAGCAAGCAACTGGCCAGAATTGTGCTGCACTGCAGGCGGAGCAGATGTAACCTGTGCAGAGAGCGGGTGGGTTGTATATAAACCGAAATTTAAATAGCAGTTTAAAAATAAAGCAAACATTTGTGGGATACATGAAAAAAGCAGACAGTATTTACCCTGCCCAGAAACAGAGGGGGTCATTCAGACCTGATTGCTGGGCTTGGATGCCTACTGAAAAAGAGGACTGAGCTACTGGAGGAGGTGAGTATGAAGTAACCACCCAGGGGTGCCGGGAATATCCCTGGGCTTTAGCGCTGGACTGGGGAAGCCCGGGAGGGACCCCTTTATTGGGGTGGTCCCCACTCCCCCAGGGTGATCATGGTACGGCCAGGGGACCTTACGTAAAAAATGGTTGTGGCATGAAACCGCTGGCTGTTGCATCCCAGTGCTGGTTGCAAATTATAGGGGACCGCTACTCTTTTCCATGTATTTTTTTGAACCAGCACTGGTCTAAAAGCCTTGTGCTGGTTTTTGAAATACAGAGGGACCCAAACAATTTTGTCCCCCATATTTCTGAAACCAGGAATGTCTCATAGACCCCAGGATGGTTATGCTCAGGGGGGAGGTCCCAGGCCATTTTTTTTACTTTTACTAAAAATTTAACACCTCCATTACTAATTGCCAGAAATTGCAAATTATATCTGGTTTGTTCTAAAACAAAATCACACCCCATTACATCTCACCTACCTATCTGTGAGAGCATTCTTCTTACTATGTAGGATTTCTTGCACATCTTTGCACAGCGTTCTACATATACTGTATGACTACTCTGACCAGTCCATCTGATTGCTCAGTGGTCATGCAAGGTAGCAAGATCACCCTGCATCTGGGCATTTTAGAATAGAGGGGTCTGTACTGTACGTTAACTACCAGTAAACCACACCCACACACTGGCTACAGTACAAGCCCCCCACACACACAAGCCACTGGTACAAACCACACCCACACACTAACCACCAGTACAAACCACACCCACACATTGGCCACAGTACAAACCCCACCCACACACTAGCCACCAGTACAAACCACACACACAAGCCACCGATACAAAACAACACCCACACACTAGCCACCTGTACACACCACACATACAAGCCACCGGTACAAACCACACCCACACACTAGCCACCGGTACAAACCACACACACACACTAACCACCGGTACAAACCGCATCCACACACTAGCCAACGGTGCAAACCACGCACACAAAGTAAACAAGACACTTTTTAATTAGTTTTATTTATAAATGTAGCAGCAAGACATTACATTGTCCAATGACAGCTTGTTCTTGTAAGTCAGTTTTATTTTGTCAGATCTGATCCTTTAAACCATCCATTTAGTTTAGAATACTCTGCTGATGCTTTATAGTTCACCCCCCACCCCCTAAATAAAATGGGTAGTTAATTTGTGTAGTGTTTTTATCTTATTTATTTACCTACATTCTGCATATCTCATCCTTACCACCGCTGATGGTGCACAGCTTCTTGTGACGCATTCTCCTTACGCATTTCACCATAGGACAAAACATGACACTTTGTAAGCTAGATAAGTGCTGAACAAGATATCTAAGTATGTTAGTCATAGACGTCTTCTTTTAATGACACAATAACATTAAAGTCAACAGGATAATTAACATTATGTTCTCATGTTATACATTAAATACAAGTTGGACTGTAAAATGCAGTTATTGTAGAAAGTGCTTAATATGAAGCGGTTACTAGATGTACACAGAGAGAGAACCCTAGATAACACCAGTGGATCAGTTGTATGTTCCTCGTGGCTAAGTGTGTAGGAGAAATTGGAGGTCTGTCTGCTCTAGCACCAGTGACGCGTTTCGCATCAGACGCTTTCTCAGCACTGAAACCTAAACTACAACTGAATCGCTTACACACAATTGCTGTAGCCTTGTGTTATAGAAACTTGTGCGTTATGTAGTGCAGTAATTAGAATGGCAACTGTACAAAAGCAAGTGAAGGTAAATCCATTTCATACCGAAAACACAAATAAAAAGCGGGCTAATTACATTTAAATAATAAGTAGGTTCTTTTTACAGTGTTTACATATATACATTCTAGAATTTCTTTTCCATGTTCTTGGCCCCTTTCACCTTACAAAACCATACTGCACTGCGGGTGGGGCAGATGTAACAAGTGCAGAGAGAAAGAGTTAAATTTGGTTGAGTTACTTTTGTGTAGGGTAAATACTGGCTGTTTTATTCTTACACTGCATGTTAGATTTCAGTTTGAACATACCCCCCCCCCCCAATCTAACTCTCTTTGCACCTGTTACATCTGCCCCATCTGCAGTGCAGCATGGTTTTGTCAATATGCGAATATTGCAGCATTACAGGTCTGAATTAGGCCTTTTCTCTTCAAATTTATATCTCTACGAGGATTAAACCCTCTCCACCTTTCATAGTAAGTAGCTGAACTGGAAAAGATTCCCGGTGTTGTACTGAACAGGGCATCCTGAATGCAGCCTTTCATGGTGAAGTTATCAGTCGCATAACCTTTAAAAGTTATGATTACCAATTAGCACCCTGTACAGGGGGCGTTCACATTTTACAGAGAATAATAAAAAAATGTGAAACATTATTTGGTGACAAATTTATAGTATTTATATCAATTATATCAATCAATCAATCAAAAATTTACTTTCATTTAAAATAAAACTTTTTTAAATGACGGCTGGATTTGATTGGTTGCCGTGAGTTACAGAACATTTGCACACGATATTGGACAGAATGCCGTGGCACCTTAGCTCCTGGCAGCAACATAATCAGTATAAATAAATAAAATTGTAGGACCAAATAGACCAGTTGGTCTTTATCTACCTTCTACAGTCTACGTTTCTGTTCCGTTGTTCGGACATGAATAATGCTGTATAACAGGTATCAGAGCTGAGCCCTCAAATTGGTTATGCTAGATACCTGCAGGGCTGCCATCAGGGGGGGGCTCTCCATCTCTTGATTGGAGCCAGGCGGTCACCTGATTGAAGTTGGTGCATGGACAGGCAGCCATGGAGAAAGTACTGGTGGAATTTTGAAATTGGAGTTCGTGGACTGGCAGCCAATCAGAAGCTGCCACAGGGGGAGGCCCTGCCTTTTTTCATCAGACCCGGGGCCCCCATTTTCTGATGGCAGCCTTGGTTATCTGTTATGTTATTTGCCTTGTGTTGCAAACAAATACTTAATAAGGAATTTCAGTTACCAAGTTAACCAGCCAATCAAGGATCAACCTGCTATTTGGAGTCTGAGAGGCCTTTTACATATAAGTGTCCAACACTGGTCCAGAAATATTAAAGTACAAGATCAAACCTGAGTTCTAAAATTGTGCTGACAACTATTCGTGGAAATAATGGCGATAGATATATACTTTTTATAGGAAAAATATTTCTCGATTTAGAATATTTAAGCTTCTCCCTTTGAGTCAATACATTTATAGCTCCAATACTTCTTAGAAGTCCAAGTCATCTTGGTCAATAATGTCCTCATTCGAATCCTTCTTCGATTTATTGTCTCCTTCCTCAAAGCTGCCATTGCTATTTACAAATGCCTGATCAATATTTTCATTTTTACTTATGCTGTCGGGACTGCCACATGGTGTGTCCCCATCCTCATCTTCAGAGGAACTAGCTGGGTACATCTGGGACTTCTTGCTACCTGAACTGTTTGACTGCTCATTAGGTGACGTCTCGCCTACATTATTGTTTGTTTCATTGCATGCTGTGTCTGCGTCCTCACCAGAGCCATTCTGGGTTATAAGAGAGCCTTGGCGTAGCGAAGACTTCAGGAAGTGTGAGTCACCCATTTCTGAAGTCTCATCGTCTTTATCCAGAACATCTCCCTCGAAGTTGCTAGTGTTTTCGTTGCAGTCTTCAACTTCTGAAAACTCATCAGCTGAAACATTGGCTGCGTCAGTCGTGTTTGGCTCGTCATCAGTTTCTTTGGTTTCATCATGATTATTTTCTAACCGTTGGGTGTTTTCTTCAAGTAGTTCTTCAGAACTATATGCTTGCTCGTTTTGCTTCTCCTCTATGCATTCCTCTATAGTTGGATCCTCTGTCTGACATTCCTTGTCCATTTCGTCCACTTTTTCATTGACAGAATTTCTGTCCACCTCATCAGACTCATCAGTTTCCCCTTCCTCATCTAAACCTTCTATAGTCTTGCTCTCTTCTTCAGGGTTACTCTCCAGAGGTTCTGTTTCCTCTTCCTGATGTGTAACATTACTCTGACAAACATTTGATGCAGAAACTTCACATTCATCCACTACCGACCTGTCCTCATGACTATTAAGTTCATTATCATTCCCTGAAATGTCAGATGTTGCTATCAAGATGTCATCCCCAGTCCCATTGGGGTCTTCTACACTCTCAGCAGAGCAGTTATTTACCATGCTGGGTTCAACATCTCTGGCACAATCCTCTAGTGGAGAGATGACAGCTGTATCATTTTGATCATTTTTTGGGTCATTATTTTCCTTCTTCATTTTTAAGATCTGTTGAAGGTCAAATGCTTTAATGATAGGAGCATCAGCAACATCTGCCCTGGGTTTCGCCAATTTAATGGCCCTTTTTTGCTGTATACATTTTTCACATGGGCAGAATTCCTCGTTTGGTTGTCCAGGGCTCTCATCTCCAAATGAAGCACTGAAAGTTAGGTCTTCTTCATCCGTTTCACATGAAATGTAACTTGTGCCACCTTGGATGGACCTCTGATGCAATGTTTGTAGGCGTCTTCGTCTTTCATCAGCTTGTAGAGAAGACTTGCGCCTTCCCGTTTCTGGGGGTCGTGGCACCTTACCTCCTGCCCTGCTTTTTATTCTCTTTAGTTCATTCGAGATACTTCTCTCGATTCTTTGGCTCACCTCATTCTTTAGTTCAGCAATCATTACGTCAAGGTTCTCATTGTTCTCTAAATTCCACCTGACTTTGAATTCATTCATGGCATCCACGTAGTGAGTCATAAATTCTTTCTCAATTTTTTTCAGCAGTTTCAGTACCCAAACTGGGTCAGCATCATATGTTTGTTTATCAATAATTGCCTCATTTCCCCCATTTGAATCTGATGTTGAGTTGATGGCTGACTGGCAGTTACTTGGAGAATTAAAGCAGTTTGTCTCCTGTGAATTGTACTTATTGAATGTGGGAACATTTTCACTGTGGCTAAGGATGTTCATGGTATCTTGACTACACTTCCTGGGTTCCTCTGGGGCATCTATGCACTCATCATTTACATTATTCACAGAATCATTATCGCTGCACTCTTTGTTCATTTGTAAGTCATTGTCCCCATTGTCTACCTTCTTCTCATTCATATTTTCATCCATAACACATGATTTGATCTCATTCAAGCAAGCGTCAAGGTTTTCAGTTGAAGTTTGTTGACTATGACCTTTATCTTGACCTCCAGAAGCCACTGGCTCTTGTTCACAGTATTGTGTATTACTGGTAGCACATTTAACTTCATGTATTACTGTGGCCAACTTTTCAGCTATTATTGCATTGTCACCTCCACCGGTTAAACTGCCATCACCAGAGCCTCCGAATCCACTGTTGATATCAACTCCTGAGGAGGAAACTGGAGTTAATTCGTCTTCTCTGATGTAGTTTTTTCCAGAGGTTATACTTTTTATATTCTTACTGGTTGGATCCTCTGCCCATAGTACCTGAAATATGTTTAATAATTCAATGTATTTACATTTGTTCAAGTCATTCGAGTTCTTTGTGGGATCAGTGGTACCTTCATCGAGAAGCTTAAGACTAGCGAGGCATGAGATCAGTACTTTTGCTGAGTTACTAAGTTTTCTCCCCATGGCTTGGGATAGTTCAGGTAAACTATTCGACCGGTCAAACTTTGATTCTTGTGACGGGCATAATAATGCTTTCATTATTTGCACCGAGGTCTGAATACTTTTGGGAAGAGAATTTTTATCCCAGGTAGCCTCTGCAGGAATGGTCCCACTTTTCACATTATTATTTGTCATTGTTGTGTTACTTAATGCCTCATTTTCATTTTTGTCACAAATATTGGCATCTTGAGTGTTATCTGAGCCATTAATGTAGAACATACCATGGGTAATTTCCTCCATACCTTGGCTGTTATTTTGTATCTCAGCTATTGAATCCTTAACCAACTCTCCATCTTCTTTCTCAACGATTGTCTCTGATGTTTCATTTTCTACTTCTTCTTTACATGTTTTTTTGGGGCATTCTTCCACTTCATATTCAACAACCATTGTTTGCGAAGGAATTTTCCTTAGCCACTCATTTACCACTTCCTCTGGGGTCACATTTGGTAATGCAGACGGAATAAGTTCACCATTCATTTTACTGTCTGCATCTAAAGATTCTCCCTTCTGTTTTCTCTTTGAAGAACTGGAACTGTTTTTACGTTTTTTGATATTGTGTACTTCCTCCGCGCTGTTATGTGTGGCTACAGATTTTTTTGTGTTCTTGCAGGTCTCCGTACTGGCCCTCGATGCCAACATTCCCTTTACACCAGGTGTAGAAGACCTTGAACTGTCTGTATTTTCACCATTGACTGTTTTCATTGGGTCACTGCCTATACTAGTATTGGAATATTTAAATTGTGCTGACCTTAGATAGCCGTTGGCTGGTTTCCCTTTTGGCGGAGAGGGACTATAAATACAATTAGTCTCCAAGGTTGTTTGTGTGCAACACTTGTCAGCATCTTGAATGTGTTCATTTTGTGCCTCACCTTCTTCTGACGGTTCTCTGGCACTGCCTTTGGACGAGTCCCGGTCGCACATTTCAGGGGAACCTAAGAATCTGCTCTTTTGTTCAGATAATGACGAAACTCTGGAACTAACACTTAAAGCTTTGTAATTTTCCTGGCTGCTAGCAAAGTTGCATTTAGAGTTAAATGACTGGGATTTGCTTGATAAACGGGAGATGGGAAGTCTATCTTGACCGTTGTCCTCTGAAGTAGCTGTGGAGCAATCTCTGGAGTCATCTGTATGTTGTGTTTTAGTAGGTTCATTGCTATCTTCCTGGTGGTTCAGGATTTCTGGTTCTTCTTGTGCACAAGATAAGGCTGATTTACTGAGAGAGGACACTGACAGAGAAGAAGTGTTGGACTGAAAGCTTTGTCCCTGATTGTCCGTATAGGATTTTCTTTTAGATTCAGAGGTTGACTGGTTTTCCTGCATATCATTCTCACAAGGATCCACACTTCCATGCATGTGCAACAGTTTTTCACTATTTTGCTTTGATATGGAAGTCAAGCAAGGAGAGTTACATACAACCTGCTGGTCATTTTGACTATGAATGTCGGTTTCCTCCTTAGCAGAAGATATGGAATGAGAAGAAGAACCTGTTAGGCAGTTATCACAGTCACCGTGACTGGCTTTTAAAGGATTGGTTGCTGATATGCTTTCTTCATTGATGTGATCATCAGGCATTTCGTTATCATTTGGGCTTTTTTTCTGTTCTGTACATTCGTTACTGCTAAGGTCATCTGAGACTCCCGTTTCCGTTGACATGCCTTGGGTGTTCTTCAGTGATGCTTTAGTGCTGAGTGGGTCTTTTTCTTCCTCTTCATTATAGCTGATATTTGATCCAATGCTTTTTTGGTTTGTGCTACTTTTCTTCAGCATTCTCTTTTTCTTTTTGCTCTTTGTAGACGATGACTGGGAAACAACACTTGCTCTCCTACTACACTTTTCTCCATCAACACACGGTGTAGGAGATGTTTCAACAGGCTCTTCAAAGCTACCACCATGGCTTTTCAGGTCATGCTGTCCTTCCCAATTTGGGGACTGGTTGTTTTGCAAGGAAGTTTGACTTTTTAAACCGGAACATGACCTGTGTTGGCTGTCACCCGTTTTTCTCCGTCCAGTATCCGAGACTGCTTCTACATTTGAGGCTGACTGACCACTACAACTTGTGCACCGACTAATGGTTGAATATCTAACCATAGTTTCTCCATTTTCCATGGATTCTGAATAATGTGCAGATTTGTGCACAATGTGTTCTGTGTACTCTTCAGAAGACATAGCATGGAGACTATCTACAGATGCCTTTTTATTGCACGTTAATGTGTGGTGCGAGGATGTACTGGAAGCAGATGACCTTGTCTGCCATGTAGACCTCTTGACGTAGTCCTCTTGCTGGTTGGCATGCATAGGGTTTTTCCAAATATCATACTCTTGACATTGCATGCCACAGTTGGCACAATACATGTCGTCTAATTCGGCATCGTTAAGCTTTGAGCTGTACGAGTCGGCATCACATGGATAGAAAGAGTCGTCTGTTTCTGAAAAGGTTTCGGGATTTATGCCCTCTGTTTTGCCATTCTCATTATGCAACAAAAGCTGCTCACACTTCGATTTTCCGAATGTGCTGGACTTCTTTATTTGTGTGGACCACTGAAGTGTTTCTTCATTGAGCAGGCGAAAACGTACTTTCATCTCAACGGAAAGGCTGCCATCTTTGTTCACGTGAACCCTTTTCTCAATGTCATCGTTCACTATAGAGTGCCCAGTGTCGTCGGATTTGTCACATGGACAGGTGGAGCCAAATCCGCTGTTTGCCGGCGACATGTTTAAACCATTGGGATAAGATTTTTCTGAGGACAAGGAGAACCTGGTCTTGTTGCTTGATGCTGAGCGAGGGTGAATCACACTCTTTTTGGCTTTCAGTCCAAAATTTGCTGGAGGGTGCCAAGATGCCAACGAAGAATAAAAAGAAAAAAAAAACATAAGATATTAGACAGGTGGGCTTCCACTGACATGGTCACATACCACGTGACCAGGCATTTATGCATTTTAAGAACAAAAAAACATTCTGCAAGTGAATCGACAACATCCAGTATCCAGTCCACAGTCAATAGGTCAACACTGAAAGGTCAACATGTAAAAGGTCAACATTTGGTCGACCACTATAGGTCAACAGTCACTAGGACTAAACATCTAGTGACTTTCGACCTACAGTGGTCGGACCTAATGACTGTCCACCTAAGTTATGTCGACCCATATCCAAGGGCATGAGCCTAAAAGTTTTCACCTATTTCTACAATAGGAAGGAGGAAGTGGCAATTCTCTTTCCAGTGGCGGAACTTAGGAGTGGTGGGCCTAGTTGCAAAAGTATTATTTGGGCCCCACACAAGTAGGGGGAGGGGGTACTAGCTGCTGGTCTGGGCAGCAGTGGCCCCTTAGTCCTCCGGGCCCGCCGGTGCATTGCACTTGCTGTACCAATGGTAGTTCTGACCCGGACCCCTCTTTACATGCTACTGTTAGCCGCTTAGAAATTGGAGTATTTTCTATTTAAGCTATTATGCAGCCTGTGTCACAAGCTGATATGTTTACAGAAGGCTGATAACGATATTTATCTTGAGATTTGGTGATTAATATATATATACATTGATTTTAATACATTCCTGGTGTCATTGAGATTTTATGATTATAAATGATTAACTCGGAGGAGGTGATTCAGTTTGGCTTCAGTAAGCAGCGTAAATGTGCTGCTTACGGAGTGGGTTCATGCGGTATAAGAGCACCTCAGAAATAAAGGTAATTTATGTGCAATAATATATCCAGGGGAACCTCAGGTCCCTTCTCCTCCAGCCCAATTCTCACGGCCCGTCTCTGCCTCCCTCCTGGACACACTCACTTTGAAGTGTGTTACTACAAGCTGACTCACGCCCGAGATCAAACAGCGTTTTCAGGGCCTCTGGATTAGCGGAACATGGTAAAGCCACAGGGATAAACAGTAAGGCATGGTGCTTCTGTGTGCACCTCCCCTTCCTGAGCTCCCAGAATTAACATCTCAGCGTTCCTCATCTGTTTATGTAGCAGACGGTTTTATTTAAGAGTAATGGGACGTGATAATAGCACTTTAATGATCTGCAGCCTCAGTTGTTGGCCAGACAGGCAGGTGCTTTTGCTAGTTATCCTACATATATCTGGAGGTCTGTACAGAATCATTTATGTAAAGGTAGTTATGATGACCTGTGATTACCAGAGAGTCTGTCGTACGTGTACTAACTAATCACTGGATTAAATCGTTTCATGACATCAAACGTGAACTACAGACGTGTAAAAGTGTTGGTTTCGCAGTCTGTTTCGCCACCTTCCCACTGGGTGCCAGAACGACGGAGATGCTAGTATGTAGTACACCTCCTATAAAGACACCATGGTACTCTATATAGTCCCTAGTGTAGTCCCACAACCCAATCCTATTGCACAGCCACTATCTGGCATTGGGAACCCTGACCCTCTGCTCTGAACAGACATTTAACAGGAAACCACAGGTGTTGTCAATTAGCCAAACCATGATTCACATCAGATTAGGAAAACCCGGACTGGATCTAATCACTCCTGCTGCTGCTTTAAACCCTGATCCTGATGTTCCACGTTCACTTCATATGAAATATTAGTTCTACCTCTTTTAAGTTCGTTGTTGCATATACTGTACTTATTAAAACAGATGCGAAGGTAAAACATTATTTGAAATGCTAAGCAGGTGGTCAGCCTTCTTATAAAGCCCTGTGTTGTATCCGTCACTGATTGGCTCAGTAGAAAATTGATGGGTACTCTGACACCAAGATAGTAGCTCATGATTGGATGTGTACCAATGAAACACATGCCTCTTAATCCAGTCTCCTCTCAATCATATGCTGCCATTTGTGGCACATGGTACCCCATCATTTTCTGATTTTAAATTGCTGACTAAATAAAGGTGGATCATGCACGCAGCTAACTTTTAACTGTGTTAGGGCCCATACACACTGGGCGATTTTGAGCTGAAAGCCGCTCAAACTTGGTGTTTTGAGCGGCTTTCAGCTCAAAGCCGCCTACTGTATATGGCCCAGCGATGAGCGGCGAGCAGTGATGCGCGCTCCCGCATCATCGCTGGGAAAGCCGCTCATCTGCTGGTATTTCCAGCAGATCAGCGGTTTTGTAGATGGCTTTGCATAGCGCTGCGCTATGCAACGCCGTCCACCCCCGCTGGCAGTGTCAGACAGGGGGAAAGCCGCTCAGTGTGTATGCACTGAGCGTCTTTCCACCCAGCGATGACAGCGATCATCGCTGCCCATACACGCTGGGCATAATCGCCCAGTGTGTATGGACCTTTAGGTTTTTGTCAGTATCAGCCTAGACATTGTGGGGAAAATGTACTAAAGGTGCCCATACACGGTACGCACCTCATTGCATCTCGGTTTTGCGATGAGATGAGATCCAGCACATACTTTTTGTGCTAGATCTCATTGCAAAACCGAGATACGATGAGATGCGATATTGTATACAATAATTGTACCGTGTATGGGCACCTTAAGATGTGTATTCTACTTCACATGTGATGTTGCTATGGGCAACCAATCAGATCCTGCCTACTATCTTCTAGAGGGTGCTAAATAAGAAGTAGATTCTGATTGGTTGCCCATAGTCAAATGTGAAGTAGAATACACATCTTAGTAAATTTCCCCCTGTCTGTCAGACACCTGGAAACCCATCTTTGCCAAGGTAATAAAGAAAGGGCAGAGTATATTACCCATGGTGCTTAGTACTCTGTGCTGTACTAATTATTCTGTAGTACACATGTTGGCGTGGCACACCTAATAAGTACAGGCAGACAAGGAGCGCAATGTGCAGCGTTAGCGTCCGTGACACGCGCCTCTCCATTGGCTCATACATAGAACCAGTGGCGGTTTTTACCTATGGGCTGCAGGGCTGCAGCCCTCCCAGGTAAAATCCGCCACTGTTCTCTGACTAAGTGAATCCATATACAATCTGCTCTGTGAGACTGCACTGGCTTCACAGTGACTGGCAGTGACTTCCTATTGGAAGTCCGACCTGCCAGTCACCCAGGGCAGTCCCATTGGGAGCTGTTCCCTCCCTTCAGGATGCCTTTATATGGACTGTTGAGCGGCAGCCCATAAAAACCGGATTCCGTGCATGCACAGTACGAGGATGATCTGCCCATGCGCCGGACCTGGGACCCTGAATATGCCTCTAGGGGCTGCTGCGAAAGCAGTCCATAGATGCTAGGGGCCAGCGCATGCACAGTATCGAAGATGCTACTGCACATGCGCCAGCACCGCGATGGGGACCGGGGCCTAGGATAAGCGGATGCAGCTGGAGGGGACAATGAGCGCGGCCGCAGCGGAAGGAGGGCCCACATCGCGCCAGCCCCTCTCTTCCACAGAGGTAAGCGCCGCCACTGCATAGAACTTACAATTTTTCTTATTGTCCAGGATCTCGGTGTTATCGCTGTGATTGGACCGGAGACCTGGAAGCTTCTCCGTAATGCTCTTACGCACATTTTCTGTTTGCAGCGACTTAAAGGGCTCCCGCCCCACACACAGGAGGATGCTGGGAGACTGCAGAACCGCCTGGATGGTTTCCAACTGTCAGAATAAACAAAGAAATAACAAATATATATATAACTTATGTTCCATGAGGACACAGTAATATCACACTTGCGGATGGCCGTCAATGGACTCAGGAAATAGAAGTGTGCTATGTTTAGTGTTATTTAAAACATTGCAACAAATGAGTTACATATCAGTATAAGGGGCAGATGTATTAAGCCTTAACAAGAGATAAGTGCAAGTGTGATAATGAGAGATAAACGTCCAGCCAATCAGCTCCTTACTGACTTTTTTCAAACACAGCCTGTAACATGGCAGTTGGCAGGTGATTGGCTGGACGTTTATCTCTCCTTATCACCCTTGGATTTATCTCTTGTTAAAGATTAATACATCTGCCCCTTATACTGATATGTAAATAATTTGTTGCAATGGGGTGTAATGTAATAGGGTGTGATTTTTAGAAATGTGTGATATTTTGGTCAAAAATTTACAAAATTGCACATTTACTGAAAATCGCAGATGAAAAATTTGCAGTCAAAATCGCACGTTTTGCTGTGACCAAAAAAAAAATCGCACATCAAAATTGCAACCAGAGCAGGTCAGCCGTGACTGGATGTCTCCATAGAGATACCTCCATTCAATCAGGACTGAACCCTAATTGGTTTAGGGGAGACCCAATGTCACTGGGATTTCCTTAGGGGTCAAGAGAAGAGCCGGTTATGTGTTTTTTGTTGTTGTTGTTCACCCTGGACCCTCTACTGGACAAGTGGACCGATCCAGCGTGGGAACCTGGCATGGTGAGTATAGTGTGACTGAGTGTGTGTTTGCATTATTATGTGTACTTTTTGTGGTGTATATGTGCATTTAGTTGTACATTGGTTATGCAGTGGGACTACAAGTCCCAGCAGGCCCATTAATGCCATACACACTGGGACTTGTGATTCTCCAAGTCCACCTGTAGTTACACTGCATAACTAAGTCATTTTTATATTCTATTTTTAACCACAAAATAATCAGCAATGGACGGGTTTCTCCTTTTCGGCCAAAAATTGCACATGTGACATGTGTGATGTGCTGCAATTTATTAGCTGTCTAATCGCACCCTATTACATCTCGCCCCTGGTCTGCACACTGGGGCTCTACATCCTATGTGGATCTATATGTCCCTGCTTACTGGGATAGTTATTGTATACTGGTGTTTGCATGTAGCTTTGTGTATATGGCTGAGGGACTCGCCAGTCATACTGCCCATGTGCATGTATTGATCAGTGGCAAATGCAGGATTTTTAGAGGGAGGTTTCCAAATGTAATCCAAAATCTCCCACTCTACAGTGCATTGGAGTAAGTACAGGAGTCTGGGGGAGCGGTAACAGCCCTGAAAATTGTATTAAACATTATTACAATATTCTTAGGGGAAACAGTGTTCCTCGGAATGATATGGTGGTCCAATGTGACGTTTTAAAAGATAACCACCTTTAGTAGGTCTTCAAGGCTTAGAAGGGGATTAGCACATTCGGACTGGTGAAGCTGGGACCGACAGCAAACAGCAATCAAATATGGGTTCAGTGTAGAGGAAGTGCACAGTTCAACTCCCAAATCAGGAATCAAATGGTTATCTTTCAAAACGTCACATTGAACCACCATCCTTCCGAGGAACACTCTTTCCTCAAAGAATATTGTATGGTCATCTTATACAACTGATGAACCCCGTCTGCCCCTGATGAAGTCAACAAGTTGACGAATCGCGTAGGATCCTGCTGCTTTGCCCATGCTGTGCTCTATTTGGTTGAATGTCTGAGATGCTGAACTCCTGATGAAGGCCCATAAAGGACAGAAACGTTGAGTATACATTTATCCATGATGTTTTTGGAGTACTAAATACACAGCTTTTTAATTGCATTAAAAAAAAAACTGGAGAGTGCGTCCTTTTTTTCTATATATATATCAGGCGCAATAAAAAGAAAATTATTCAATATAAAGATACACTCTGAGAATTAGATAGACATTCAGGTTGCAGTTTCCAAAAGTAATTATTACTACTTGGAACTCAAAGAAATATATAACTAAGAGAGCGCAGTTTATCAATATATTATATTTGAATTTTCACATAATGCTCAATTTAAAACATAAAACAAATCATTATAAAAAATACACACAATTGCCACAGAACAGATTAAAAGTCAGTGTCCTGAGTTGAGCGCTATGCTTGACCTCCTATAACAAGATTGTAAATTAGGGGGTTATTCTAGTTCACTTGCAAAGGCATCACTCTCTAATGGTTAAAACCATATTCACTGCAGGTGGGGCAGATGTAACATGTGCAGAGAGAATTTAGCGGTAACCCCCAACTGTAAACTATACCTGGATACAGCACCCACCATATTGAAATTCTTGCCACCCATCCTAATCCAGCGGAGACCACCCTCAGGAATACCACTGCAATAGAGGCACCATCCTTCTTTCACTCGCCGCGGCTCAGAAATTCTCTGGAGGAACGCCACCTCCTAAGGACCCGGTTCCATTCACAAAGAAGTGAGAGAAGTTCCATTCCGCAAATCACTGGAAATTACACCTATACGTCCACACCAACTTGGATGGACTTGCCCAGTACTGGTGGCCAAAAGGGTGACTATCCATGTATTCAGGTCATTGCACCAAATATATTTCATTATTGACTTTTTAATCATTCATTTTATCATTGATATTTTTATGTGTATTGTTTTTGTCGGTACGTGTGTATTATCACGGCGCCCCCGATTTCCATCGAAGGGCATTGTACAACCAAAAAATCGCGTCGCATTGCATGCGATGTGATTGTACCCGCTTTTTAATTGTACAGGCACCCAGATGCCTGATTCTTATGTTAAATGCCCCCCCCCCCCCGACCCAATTTACATTGTACACCCACCCTGATGGGTAATGACTATGTTAAATGCCCCCCCCCCCCCCCCATTGTTAACGCCACCCCACTATCAACGCCAACCCGAAGCGTGGGGAGCTCAGCGGTACGCGTCCTCTGACCTTTTCATACCCCCACTATCCACGTCGGCATGGAGCTGATTTTATATAGTGTGGCGAGCGGACGCGTAATACTTGTGAAAAAATACGTGTCCCCGCGCGGGGCACGCTGCGCTCGCCACGCTTCGGGCTTAGTGGCTCACTGCGCTCGCCACATTATAATGGCATGCGATGCGACGCGATATTAAAATTGTACACTCAGCCCGGGGAAAGGCTCAAATCGGGTCCCATCGCATGCCATTGCATACCTTTATTAGTGGTATGCGATGCGATGGGCGCCGTGATAATACACAAGTACCTTTTTGTCCAATGTCATAATATATGTCTTATTAAATTAGTCATTTTAAGATTGCACTTGTTGTCATACACCTAGCGCAGTTACCATCCTTCCTGTATTTGCTCTGTGTATTCTCACCTCTGATTGGTCTGCACTTCTGCCTGCGCACCCAAGACACACCCTCCGAACCCATGCAGCTGGACATGCGAACCGCCTATAATTTCCAGCATATGTTTGGATTTGCAGTGCGAAAAAATTGCAGATTGTTTTTACAAATCCCATGGGGTAGTGACAGTGTATGTTGTACAAATGTTATCTTCCTAGCTGTTGTTACCTGGGACAACTTGGTCGAGCAGGAAACGACATCAGCACGGCACAGAATGGAAATTCAGTGCCAGCTCTCTGCTACTAGGCCAACCCCTAATAGACCAAAGCCTGATTAAAAGTTAAATATGTTTAATCTATTCGTGCCACCGTGCCTGTTCCTTCTAAGCAGTGTGATGAGCTGTCACATGACTGCAGTGAATTCTGGGACATGGGGACTATGTACTTAGCCTTGGAGAGAGATAAAGGGGACGGATATAAAGTACCGGCCAGTCAGCTCATAACTGCCATGTTACAGGCTTTGGACAGTGTTTAACCCCTTCCCGACATTTGACGTATATATACGTCATGGCCGGGAAGTACTTCCCGACACATGACGTATATATACGTCGTGACTTCAAACTGTCACTGCGTCTAGAGACGCAGTGACAGAGGACATGCAGACATGTCCCTGCATGCCCAGGGGGGGCTGCGATGCCGCCCCCCCGTCGGCGATCACTGTGATTGGTTGTTCAGTGTGAACAGCCATTCACAGCGTTTTCTGTGTCACCGGCGAATAACGTTCGCCGGTGACACGCGATCGGAGGTGATTGGTGCTGTAAAGTACAGCACCAATCACCGCGGGGTGTAAGGGTGACACTGGTGTCACCCAACCTCACCCCGTCCGCCCCCAAAGGCCGTGATTGGTTCGTCGGACCGACGGACCAATCACAGCCATGGAGGGGGGTTTAAACTAACGGTGACTGCACTGCAGACGCCATTCCGGTCTGGAATTGCGTGCAGTGCGGTCACCGTGCCTATCTGCCGTAGTATACTGACCTGATCCTTGCAAATACTTACCTGATCACTGCCTGGATCTTGCTTCATCTTGTGACATCCTGTGCTGTGTTGTGCTGTGTTGTGCTGCTGCAGTGTCATCGAGTTAGAGAGAGAGAGAGATAGAGAGAGAGAGATAGAGAGGCCTAGTGACAGAGAGTGCTATATTTTGTGCTGCTGCAGTGTAATAGAGTTATAGATAGAGAGATAGAGAGAGATAGAGAGATAGTGACAGATTGTGCTATATATTTTTTATATAACTGACTGCTGCCCCCCCTTTTGTGCTGATCAGTATAAATTAACTGATCAGCAACTTTTTGGGGGCGCAGGTTTTTTTTATATATATATATACCTGTCAGTGCTGCTGCTGCAGTGTTATAGAGTGATAGATAGTGAGAGATAGAGAGAGATAGTGACAGAGAGTGATAGAGACTGCTATATTTTGTGTCTGCTGCCCCCATTTTGTGCACCCCCAGCAACTTTTTGGGGGTGCAGGGGTTATTTTTCATATATATAACTGTCAGTGCTGCTGCTGCAGTGTCATAGAGTGATAGATAGTGAGAGATAGAGAGAGATAGTGACAGAGAGTGATAGAGAGTGCTAAATTTTGTGTCTGCTGCCCCCGCCTTTTGTGCTGATCACTATATCTGAGGTGATCAGCAACTTTTGGGGGGTGCAGAGGTTTTTTTTTTTTTATATATACCTGCCAGTTGCACTGTCAGTTGCACCAAAGGTTGTGCACCTGCTGCCCCTCACTGGTAATCAGTGTCGCATCACTGATCACCTTTTTTTTTTTGTGGGTGCTGTGGGGTCTTTTTTTAATTTTTTTTTTTACACACACTGTGATTTTGTGGGTGTCCTGTGGCCACTGTGCGCTGATCAGTGACGTACATCACTGATCATCTTTTTCGGCACAGGGTTGATCTATTTATTTATTTTTTTATCAAATTCCTGTTGCCTTTGAGCGCTGTTCAGTGACGGACGTTACTGACCAACATCTGTGCTCAATTTTTGGCGCAGGACCTTTTTTTTTTTTTTTTTAACCCCTTCAATTTTTTTTTTTTAACCCCTTCAATTTTTTTTTTTTTTTAACCCCTTCAATTTTTTTTTTTTGTATAAAGTTTTTTTTTTTTCTGCACTACATACACACTACACACTACATACCCCCCGGGTTGAAATAAAGTTTGTACCCCCCCCCTACACTATACACGTGTTGAAACATTTCACTACCAGTAACACAAAAATAAAAATGGCATCCCAAATGTCATCCCAAATGTCATCCCAGTCATCCAGAAGAATGTATTCAGTGGAGGAGGCATATGCCATGCTTGCCTCTGACTCTGACACAGCCAGTGAGGCAAGCGGGGAATTTAAAGGATTCGTCTTAAACTCCTCTTCCTCCTCTGGTGATGAGGGACCCCCTCAAAGACGCCCCCGTAGAGCAGCTGAGACCCCCCCCCCCAATAATTGATCTCGTATGGACCCCACCACCAGACAATTTTGAGCCCCAGGTTCCTGAGTTTTTGGCCATGCCAGGAATCCAATTTGATTCCACAGGTCTCAGAGAAATTGACTTTTTCAAATTATTTTTCTCTGATGATTTTATAAATTTAATGGTGGACCAAACTAATTTATATGCCCAGCAGTTTATTGCTCAAAACCCCACGTCATCATTTGCTAGGTGGACCCCTGTAGATGCAGTAGAGATGATGACGTTTTGGGGTCTGGTGTTTCATATGGGCATAGTAAAAAAGCCAGAAATTAGGCAATATTGGAGTACAGATGTTCTGTACAGCACCCCATTTTACCGTATGGCCATGCCCCGGGCTCGATTTGAGACGATCCTTAAATTTTTGCATTACAACGATAATGCACAGTGCCCACCCAGAGATGATCCCACCTTTGACCGGCTATTCAAAGTCATTTCAGTGCCAAATTTGAAGAGATGTACATCCCAGATAAATTCATTTGCATAGACGAGTCCCTTATACATTTTAAAGGAAGGGTTAAATTCCGCCAGTACCTTCCCAGTAAGAGGGCAAGGTATGGCATAAAAATGTATAAGCTGTGTGAAAGCACCTCAGGGTACACTCACAGGTTTAGGGTATATGAAGGGAAGGATTCAAGAATGCCCCCCCTCCCTCGTAGGTGTTAGTGGAAAAATTGTCTGGGATTTAGTGCACCCCTTCCTGGATAAAGGTTATCACCTCTATGTGGATAACTTTTACACTAGCATCCCCCTGTTTAAGGCCCTTGGTTCAAGAGGTACAGCAGCTTGCGGTACTGTGCGCAAGAACCAAAGAGGCCTCCCAAAAACGCACATTGCCCAAGTAATGAGAAGGGGTGAAAGCAGGGGAATATGCACCGAAAATATGTTGTTGGTCAAATATAAGGACAAGAGGGATGTCCTTATACTGACAACAATTCACGGAGACAGTACCACCTCCGTCCCTGTACGAGGTACCAGTACCCACACCTCAAAACCTAATTGTATCCTGGATTACAATAGGTACATGGGCGGAGTGGATCTTTCAGATCAGGTACTGAAGCCGTACAGTGCCCTGCGGAAAACAAAAATCTGGTACAAGAAGCTGGCCGTGTATATCATCCAGATGGCACTGTATAACGCTTACGTGCTATTCCGTTCTACCGGCCAGAGGGGGACATTTATGCACTTTCAAGAGGAAGTCATAAAGGGCCTAGTATTTGGGAACCAGCAGGCAGAGGGCCCCAGTACTTCTAGTACTGGCCCCCGTATTGTACCAGGGCAGCATTTTCCGAACGAAATCCCCTCCACTGCAAGAAAGGGCAGGACACAAAAAAGGTGCAAAGTTTGCTATAAAAAGGGAATAAGAAAGGAAACTATTTTCCACTGTGAAACTTGCCCCGACAAACCCGGCCTATGTATAAAGGAGTGTTTTAAAATATACCACACATCTATGGATTATTAGGTTCATCATTTCACCGTGCTTCGGGGGTCTTGCTAATGCCACATACTGTAGCACCCACCAACATTCCACCAGAATCTGAGCTGCAAAATCCAAAAATCACTCCTTCCCTTCTGAGTCCTGCCATGCACCCAACTGGTATTTTTTGGTCACATATGAGGCATTGCCATACTCGGGAGAAATTGGGGCACAGATTTTGGGGTGCTTTTTCTCCTTCATACCTTCTGAAAATGAAAAATTTTGAGCCAGAACTGCATTTTTGTGTAAAAAAATGTAATTTTTCATTTGCACAGCCCAGTTGTATCAAAATTGGTGAAACCCCTGGGGGTTTGAAATGTACACTATACCCCTAGATGAATTCCCTGAGGGGTGTAGTTTGCAAAATAAGGTCACTTGTGGGGGGGTTCCACTGTATTGGTGCTTTGGGGGTCTTGCTAATGCGACATAGCACCCACCAACATTCCACCAGAATTTGTGCTGCAAAATCCAAATATCACTCCTTCCCTTCTGAGTCCTGACACTTTTTGGTCACACATGAGGCATTGCCGTACTCGGGAGAAATTGGGGCACAGATTTTGGGGTGCTTTTTCTCCTTCATACCTTCTGAAAATGAAAAATTTTGAGCCAGAACTGCATTTTTGTGTAAAAAAATTTAATTTTTCATTTTCACTGCCCAGTTGTATCAAAATTGGTGAAACCCCTGGGGGTTTGAAATGTACACTATACCCCTAGATGAATTCCCTGAGGGGTGTAGTTTGCAAAATGGGGTCACTTGTGGGGGGGTTCCACTGTATTGGTGCTTTGGGGGTCTTGCTAATGCGACATAGCACCCACCAACATTCCACCACCAAAAATCACTCCTTCCCTTCTGAGTCCTGCCATGTACCCAACTGGTATTTTTTGGTCACATATGAGGCATTGCCATACTCGGGAGAAATTGGGGCACAGATTTTGGGGTGCTTTTTCTCCTTCATACCTTATGAAAATGAAAAATTTTGAGCCAGAACTGCATTTTTGTGTAAAAAAAATGTAATTTTTCATTTTCACTGCCCAGTTGTATCAAAATTGGTGAAACCCCTGGGGGTTTGAAATGTACACTATACCCCTAGATGAATTCCCTGAGGGGTGTAGTTTGCAAAATGGGGTCACTTGTGGGGGGGTTCCACTGTATTGGTGCTTGGGGGGTCTTGGTAATGCGACATAGCACCCACCAAAATTCCACCAGAATCTGAGCTGCAAAATCCAAAAATCACTCCTTCCCTTCTGAGTCCTGCCATGCACCCAAATGGTATTTTTTGGTCACATGTGAGGCATTGCCGTACTCGGGAGAAATTGGGGCACAGATTTTGGGGTGCTTTGTCTCCTTCATTCCTTGTGAAAATGTAAAATTTTGAGCCAGAACTGCATTTTTGTGTAAAAAATGTAATTTTGCATTTGCACAGCCCAGTTGTATCAAAATTGGTGAAACCCCTGGGGGTTTGAAATGTACACTATACCCCTAGATGAATTCCCTGAGGGGTGTAGTTTGCAAAATGGGGTCACTTGTGGGGGGGTTCCACTGTATTGGTGCTTGGGGGGTCTTGCTAATGCGACATAGCACCCACCAAAATTCCACCAGAATCTGAGCTGCAAAATCCAAAAATCACTCCTTCCCTTCTGAGTCCTGCCATGCACCCAAATGGTATTTTTTGGTCACATGTGAGGCATTGCCGTACTCGGGAGAAATTGGGGCACAGATTTTGGGGTGCTTTTTCTCCTTCATACCTTCTGAAAATAAAAAATTTTGAGCCAGAACTGCATTTTTGTGTAAAAAAATGTAATTTTTCATTTTCACTGCCCAGTTGTATCAAAATTGGTGAAACCCCTGGGGGTTTGAAATGTACACTATACCCCTAGATGAATTCCCTGAGGGGTGTAGTTTGCAAAATGGGGTCACTTGTGGGGGGGTTCCACTGTATTGGTGCTTGGGGGGTCTTGGTAATGCGACATAGCACCCACCAAAATTCCACCAGAATCTGAGCTGCAAAATCCAAAAATCACTCCTTCCCTTCTGAGTCCTGCCATGCACCCAAATGGTATTTTTTGGTCACATGTGAGGCATTGCCGTACTCGGGAGAAATTGGGGCACAGATTTTGGGGTGCTTTTTCTCCTTCATACCTTATGAAAATGAAAAATTTTGAGCCAGAACTGCATTTTTGTGTAAAAAAATGTAATTTTTCATTTTCACTGCCCAGTTGTATCAAAATTGGTGAAACCCCTGGGGGTTTGAAATGTACACTATACCCCTAGATGAATTCCCTGAGGGGTGTAGTTTGCAAAATGGGGTCACTTGTGGGGGGGTTCCACTGTATTGGTGCTTGGGGGGTCTTGGTAATGCGACATAGCACCCACCAAAATTCCACCAGAATCTGAGCTGCAAAATCCAAAAATCACTCCTTCCCTTCTGAGTCCTGCCATGCACCCAAATGGTATTTTTTGGTCACATGTGAGGCATTGCCGTACTCGGGAGAAATTGGGGCACAGATTTTGGGGTGCTTTTTCTCCTTCATACCTTCTGAAAATGAAAAATTTTGAGCCAGAACTGCATTTTTGTGTAAAAAAATGTAATTTTTCATTTTCACTGCCCAGTTGTATCAAAATTGGTGAAACCCCTGGGGGTTTGAAATGTACACTATACCCCTAGATGAATTCCCTGAGGGGTGTAGTTTGCAAAATGGGGTCACTTGTGGGGGGGTTCCACTGTATTGGTGCTTGGGGGGTCTTGGTAATGCGACATAGCACCCACCAAAATTCCACCGGAATCTGAGCTGCAAAATCCAAAAATCACTCCTTCCCTTCTGAGTCCTGCCATGCACCCAAATGGTATTTTTTGGTCACATGTGAGGCATTGCCGTACTCGGGAGAAATTGGGGCACAGATTTTGGGGTGCTTTTTCTCCTTCATACCTTCTGAAAATGAAAAATTTTGAGCCAGAACTGCATTTTTGTGTAAAAAATGTAATTTTTCACTGCCCAGTTGTATCAAAATTGGTGAAACCCCTGGGGGTTTGAAATGTACACTATACCCCTAGTTGAATTCCCTGAGGGGTGTAGTTTGCAAAATGGGGTCACTTGTGGGGGGGTTCCACTGTATTGGTGCTTTGGGGGTCTTGCTAATGCGACATAGCACCCACCAACATTCCACCACCAAAAATCACTCCTTCCCTTCTGAGTCCTGCCATGCACCCAACTGGTATTTTTTGGTCACATATGAGGCATTGCCATACTCGGGAGAAATTGGGGCACAGATTTTGGGGTGCTTTTTCTCCTTCATACCTTATGAAAATGAAAAATTTTGAGCCAGAACTGCATTTTTGTGTAAAAAAATGTAATTTTTCATTTGCACAGCCCAGTTGTATCAAAATTGGTGAAACCCCTGGGGGTTTGAAATGTACACTATACCCCTAGATGAATTCCCTGAGGGGTGTAGTTTGCAAAATGGGGTCACTTGTGGGGGGGTTCCACTGTATTGGTGCTTGGGGGGTCTTGCTAATGCAACATTGCACCCACCAACATTCCACCAGAATCTGAGCTGCAAAATCCAAAAATCACTCCTTCCTTTCTGAGTCCTGCCATGCACCCAAATGGTATTTTTTGGTCACATGTGAGGCATTGCCGTACTCGGGAGAAATTGGGGCACAGATTTTGGGGTGCTTTTTCTCCTTCATACCTTCTGAAAATGAAAAATTTTGAGCCAGAACTGCATTTTTGTGTAAAAAATTTAATTTTTAATTTTCACTGCCCAGTTGTACCACAATTGGTGAAACCCCTGGGGGTTTGAAATGTACACTATACCCCTAGATGAATTCCCTGAGGGGTGTAGTTTGCAAAATGGGGTCACTTGTGGGGGGGTTCCTAACTTTTAGCATCTTATGGTGCCTAGAAACCTACATGGTGCCTAAAAAATAATCTCATAAAAAGGAGGCTCCAAAATCAAGTAGGTGCTCCTTCTATTATGAAGCCTGTGGTTTGGTCAACGTGCACACTAGGGCCACATATAGGATATTTATGAAAACAAAAGAATTGGGGGAATCAATTTTTAGTCACATTTCTCTAGTAAAATGTACTGTGTTCCTTAGAAAAATGTATTAAAATTGCAAATCTGCAAAAAAAAAAAAAATTTTGAAATTTCACCTACACTTTGTTTTAATTCCTGTGAAACACCTAAAGGGTTAACAAACTTCCAAAATGCTGTTTTGAATACTGTGAGGGGTGCAGTTTTTGAAATGGCATCATTTATGGGGGTGTCTCACATACAAGTCCCTCAAAGTCACATCAGAACTGAACTGGTCCCTAAAAAAATCAGTGTTTGAAATTTTCTTGAAAAATTGAGAATTTGCTAATCATATTGTAAGCCTCCTAGTGTCCAAAAAAAATAAAAGGAAGTTGAAATAATGATGGAAACATAAAGTAGACATATGGTCTATGTTAGTTATTAACTATTTTGAGTGGTATGATTATTTGTCTCACAAGCAGAAAATTTAACATTTTGCAAATTGCTAAATTTTCCATTTTTTTACGACATTTTGGTATTTTTCACAAAAAAACACAGACTGTATCGACCCAAATTTACCACTAATTTGAAGTACAATGTGTCACGAAAAAACAATCTCAAAATCACTGGGATAAGTAAAAGCAAAAAAAAGGGTACTTGTGAGTTATCTGGGCGCCCGATTTCGAAATCGGGTCGGATCGGGCACATCGCATCGCATCGCATGCGACCATCGGATGCGATGCGATGCGATGACCCGATTTTTCCATAGGAATCAATGTTAAAATGGACTGAGTCCATTTTAACATGGAATTCAATGGGAAAAAGGGGTTCTTTTCATACCCCTACTATCCAAGTGGGCATGGAGTTGGATATAAACCTGTGCCGAGCGTAGCGAGCCACCGAGCCCGAAGCGTGGCGAGCGTAGCGAGCCCCGCGAGGGGACACAGAATACCGTCCCCTCGCGGGGCTCGCTACGCTCGCCACGCTTCGGGCTCGGGGGCTCGCTTCGCTCGCCACAGGTTTATATCCAACTCCATGCCCACTTGGATAGTAGGGGTATGAAAAGGACCCCTTTTTCCATAGGAATCATTTTAACATTGATTCCTATGGAAAAATCGGGTCATCGCATCCGATGGTCGCATGCGATGCGATGCGATGCGATATCGCATCGCATCGCATCTGATTGTATGCCTTAACTTAAGGCATACAATCAAAAAATCGGGCGACCAGTACTCACAAGTACCAAAAAAAGTTATCCCCACTTAAGTGATACATGTCAGATTTGAAAAAAAGGGCTCTGTCAGGAACGCAAAAACTGGCTCTGTCAGGAAGGGGTTAAAAAAATGACAGAAGCTGGTTGGCTGGTGGTTCATCACTTTTCAAGGCTAGTACATAGACCCCTTGATTTCCTTGCTGACAGGAAGGGTTGGATTGGGCCACAGAAACACAGGTAAAATCCCTGGGGACCACAGGAGCACGGGGGAAATCACTGGAGTCACAGGAGCACAGGGGAAATCCCTGGAGGCCACAGGAGCACAGGGAAAATCCCTGGGGGCCACCAGAACACAGGGGAAATCACTGGGGTCACAGGAGCACAGGGGAAATCCCTGGCGGCCACAGGATCACAGGGGAAATCCCTGGGGGCCACAGGGGAAATCATTGGGGTCACAGGAGCACATGGGAAATCCCTGGGGGCCACAGGAACACAGGGGAAATCCCTGGGGGCCACAGGAACACAGGGGAAATCCCTGGATGGCTCCCCTACATGAGGCTCATCTAGAGGTCAGTAACTTGGTACAGCAAGATCATGGATGAATTTGGGGAACTTCTCCTAGATTATCCCTCCTGCCAATCAAAGTGGGTGGTCCTGACACACTATTGTCACCTCCTTTATAAAGGGGACCTGTCCTTTCATGTTCTCTCTAATGGTTGGCTAAGTCGCTTTGTGGTTCAGTCCCAAACACTGTACTCCCTTGTTTGCCCTTCATACCCCAGTCCGACACTGCAGCCAGAAGCTCAGCATATTTACTGGTGTTTGGGTCTCTCAGTGTCATGGTAAATGCACTGAAGAGAACAAGATGTGGTGCAAGCAGGATTATTCTGTGACGCTGCATTTGCGCACCAAACTGCAGCAACAATAGATGTAAACAAGTACCAGAACATTCGGATGGATGCAGATTTGAAAGCAAGTCCGTTCTGTGGACCTGTCCTGCGCGTTAGCACCTTGCACATGGTCTGGAGCTAAACCCATGTAACTATGGGCAACTACTGCCTCTCCACTTGCAGGTGCATTGGTGATAGTGGGGCATTAAACAATGGAGAGTAGGTTGTGTGTTACTAGTGACTCGCTCCAGCTTCGCACGAGAACAATTTAGAATCTACATGTACTACAATCTACATTCACTGTCGGTCTCGGCATAATGGGAATACAATAGTGACATTTTAATTAAAGAGCTCCTCAAAAAGAGACAGGATGACGCCACAGCATACATATTGTATATTGGGCAAGCCCCGTGTGTACTATCACACCGTGTGTACAATCACACCGTGTGTACTATCACACCGTGTGTACTATCACACCGTGTATACTATCACACCGTGTATACTATCCCACCGTGTATACTATCCCACCGTGTATACTATCACACCGTGTATACTATCACACCGTGTATACTACCACACCGTGTATACTATCCCACCGTGTATACTGTCCCACCGTGTGTACTGTCCCACCGTGTGTACTGTCACACCGTGTGTACTGTCACACCGTGTGTACTGTCCCACCGTGTGTACTGTCCCACTGTGTATACTATCACACCGTGTATACTATCCTACCGTGTGTACTATCCCACCGTGTATACTATCACACCGTGTATACTATCCCACCGTGTGTACTATCCCACCGTGTATACTATCCCACCATGTGTACTATCACACCGTGTATACTACTACACCGTGTGTACTATCACACCGGCCGGCCCCTTACGTTTATTCTTTTACTTGCTTCACTAAAATCCTCACTGCTCGGCTCCCCTTTGCTGTAGATGTGATCTCTATGCTATTTCTGATCGGCAGCCAGTAGCCTTGGAAGGGGAGGGACAAAGCACAGTAAGGATGGCGGCCAAGGCAGAGTTACAGATAGGGAGAGGGGGTAAGAGAAACACATGGTGAGGAAGAGGCTACAGGTATATATGGTGGTCAGAGGCATGCTGGGGGGAGATCAGAGGCACATATGAAGAGGGGGGTTCCAGGGGCAAACGCAGGATATTCAGAAGGGGGTTTCCAGAGAGGGGTGGAGCAAAGCATGGAGATGGACACTTAGGTGACCCAGTATATGCCGGGTCAGTTAAAGTATTATAGATAGACCAAATGTATATTAATAATAATATACACACACATATATATATATATATATATATATATATATATATATATACAGTGGTCGAAGTGGAAATTTTGAAGTGGGGGTATGGAAATTTTGAAGTGGGGGTATGGAAAAGTAAAGAGTGAATATAGTGCGCACCTTCGGACACCTCCCTGTCCATCAACGTCCCCTGCCAGACTGCCCCGTTGTACAGGGGTATTACAAAAGCACAAGATGTGCTGCTGAGTGATCAGAGAGCATCCTGAGGGGGAAAAAAAACTTTTTTTTTTATCTTCAGATTAAAGTGGGGGTATGCCATACCCCCGTATACCGCCCCACTTCGACCACTGTATATATATATATATACATAACAGCAGTGTAGACCCCAGGGCATAGCAATGTATTGGGGCCCCTACCGATCCTCCAGCGGTAGGGGAAGCTTTGATGTCCCGCGGGTGGTAGGGGGTATTATATCAACCGCTCAGCATGTAGGGCCTGGGTCAGTAATTTCCACTAATTACCCCTTTACTGCACAGATGGTGGGAGATGGGGTGGGAGAAGGGGGCATTGGGCTGAATGAAGGGGCCCTGATACATAAGGAGGGGTGTATAGTGGAGTGGGCTTATTATTCATAATTTTCTGGTGGGAGGACAGCTTGCTTAACTGCAGATATCTCCAGTTCCCGGAAATAGATTTCTTAGATTTTAATGGAATTAAAAACTAGAGAATCCCACCTACCAAATGGTATTGGGGACTAGGAGATCAGAGTTCAGGAGGCAGAGCAATCTGCCAACGAGTATATAAAACTACATACCAGGTGTGTGGAGCTGGAGCAGTAACCAGCTGCTGGAAGGCTGATATCTCTGGTTCTGGGCACAGTAGAGACAAGCTACTAGTGTCCATCAAAGGGGGAGAGTCCCAGCTTTTGGAATATACCCAAAGCTGGGACTCTCTAAGTCAGAGAGAACCTGAAATATCTGACTGTGAAATGCAATTAACAGGCTTGAATGGAGACCACTGCTTTGATGTCAGATATCTCCGGTTCCCCAGGGCCGATTTTTAAAATTCATGTACCCATGGAAAGAGGGGATCCTCAGCTTTCAGTCAATTTTTTTTTAGATTCCTGGAGGGGTTTCTGGGTACTCAGAAACCCCCCTGTGTGTGCCACTGGGTTCAGAGGAATACATGGGGAGGCAGAGGCCAGGGGTGGGGGGAGGGGAAGGCACATTTGAGGAGGGGAGATCATAGATGTGGCAGTGGTCAGGTACATTCATAGGGAGGGGGCAGAGGTACATATGGGGAGGGTGGTCAGAGGCACTCATGGATAAGACATGCTTATATTGCTGATGACGCATGGAAGCAGGTGTAGTAGTAACATAAAGGAGATATGGGGCAGGAGATATGGGAAGGACGAGCTGTGATGATTTCCTGAAGCCTTCTATGAGAGAGGGAAGGGACAGGGAAGCTAATGTTCATCATCCCTGCAGCACAGCTACTGCTGTACCGCTCATGGCCATTGGGTGCTCTTCCGCTCTTGGCCATTGGGTGCCTTACCGCTCTTGGCCATTGGGTGCACTGTGGAGCACTAACATTCTTCTTTTATCAAAATTGACTCTTTTACTGAAATCATCACTGCTCAGCTCTGTTTTGTCATAGATTAATGTTTCATATACTTAAACTTTCCTCAACAAGTTCTCGAGGTTACCCCAAATGAACAGAACACCTACCAGGGTCTTTATTTATTTTCAATAGCTATTATGCCCATTTCGAGGTGAATATATTATTCCAAGCATAGAAATTGTACAAGTGTACTCTGATGATAGTGGCGAGTATGTTAAGCATATGGATGGGGGGTGGGGGTGGGGGGGAGTCCTGTCCCATGCATGCGCAGGCAACTCTGCACATTGTTGTATATATGCACAATCATTAAGTACAATATTAAAGTTGAGATATCTTCTATAAAACCAGTGTGGAATTAAAACCTAAACAACAGTTTTTCTATATAATAAAGTCAATTGCTGATAAAAATAATTCATCACTGTGGAATTGGTCTAAACACTGACACCTCCCCTCTGTGTTAAAGATGTGTGAGTGAGGGCCAGATTCTCTAAGCTTCAAAAGTGATAAAATGGAGAGTGATAAACAACCAACCAATCAGCTCCTGCCTGACATTTTTCAAACACAGCAGGTGACGTGGCAGGAAGGAGCCTGAATGGTTGGCTGTTTATTACTCTCCATTTTATCCCTTTTGAAGCTTAGTGCATCTGGCCCAGAGAGAGAAAGACAGAAGTGTTAGGGTAGAGACTAGAGAAATGGGGTGGGGGCTGCTGGTAGATATTATCACTTGTACATGATAAATCAAATGCATTACTTACTCTCCTTCCATCCACAGTGTACAGCCTCCGCACGGTATACTGCAAGAGATCTGAAACATCCTCAAGAAAAGTTCTGAAATTACGAGTATTCCGGCGGTTTAGGATGATGGAACGTCTAATGGTGGGATCTCCATTCTTTACCAGGACTATTTTCTTCCTTAGTTTCGGCACCTGTTGGAAATGAGCTGAAGAGCACTCCTCCTCTGGCTCTTCCTGATGACTCTGCTTTCGGGCGCTCGCTGGGCGACTGATTCTCTGAGTGCCCATTTTCCGTCCAGCCATGGGTTGCACATATTTTTTATCGGAGCAGATATAACTCCCGCCATCTTGGAGTTGCTCTAGTTTGTTTATGCTATGAGTTCCCCTCGGGGTCGTGATCGTCCGCACCCCGAAGGGTAAAGGGACTCGGTTTGAAAGATCATCCATGAGGGCGCTGAAACTTTTGAAACTACGCCGGTTGATGGCCATCTTCACTCCACCGAACTGAGGATCTCCACTCTTAAAGAAGGTTATCTTCTTGGCTGGCGTCACTTCAGAGACTGCATGAGTCCGAGCCACGGGGGGTAAACGCTGGTCTGGAGTAGACGGAGAGGCCAAGTGAAGTTCGGCCGCGGCGAGGTTCATGATGGATGATGATCTGTAACAGAAAGTGGAGAATGTAGAATAATTACTATAAAATACAAACTCATGATAAAATTGTGATGTCAGACAATGTGACATCACAATGTCAATTAAATTCAAATTCAATAGAAAAATAATTCAAATGGTCAATCCAATAGAAAAATAATTGTCACTAAAATATGTTACTACTAAAGCATGTCCCTTCCCAATACTGCTGTAGAACCGATTTAATATTCACTAAATTTGGCTGGGTCCCAGTTTACAGTACAAGACTATGTAGAACAGGTACATGGTATACAGTATATACATTGCTGTATCAGCAGAAATAACACTGAAATAATCAACAGGGCGGCAGCACCCCAGGGTTAGCTTATGTTGTAGGGAGTATGGAGTAGAAGAGAGTGTATGTAAGAGAGCTTGCATTCTAAAGGGACAGACAGTCATGGGTGACGCAGATGGGGTAGACAGTGAGCATGGAACAGAGGGTTAGGATTAGAGGAGTCTGTATTTGGTAAAAAAAAAGGGGTCTTGAGAGCCCATTTGAAGTTTTGTAGAGAGGTGGAGTTTAATGGGGAGAGGTAGAGAGTTCCAGAGATGAGGACCAGCAAGTGCAAAATAGGTAGGAGTCAGTGGCGTAGCTACGTTTTGGGTGCTAGAGGGGGGGCACCCATACCCACCCCCCGCCGCCGCCCCGTCGAGCACCCCCCCCCCCCCCAGCCGCCCCGTCGCCTATGATAAGACTCTCCCCCGCAGTCTTACCTATCGCGCTGGTCCCGGCGGCTCCGTCCGTTCATCTGCTGAGGACCACCACAAAATGGCCGCCCCCGTACAGCAGACTGTTTGCTATATGGGGGCGGCCATTTTGTTGTGGTCCTCTTCAGAAGAACGGAGCCGCCGGGACCCGCAAGATACGTAAGTCTGCGGGGGATTGGGGGGTAGGTAACTATAGCACCGCAGCCCCCGGCGCCCCCACATGCACAGCGCCCCCCCGCGGTGGCGGGGGCTGCGGTGCTATAGTTACGCCCCTGGTAGGAATGGAAGGAAGTAACCAGTAGGCAGGAGAGGTGGTGTGCATTTGTGGAGAAGGTGGTATGTTGGAAGAGGAAGCTACAGCATTGAGGACAGGTTGGAGTGGGGAGAACAGTAGTCATGGAAGCCAGATAGGAGAAGGTTAGTCCAGTTGGGGAGATGACCAGTGAGCGGATAAGTGTCGAGAAAGGATCTGATGCTGGAAATGTTTTTGGGATGGAAACATCGGGACTTGGAAAGATAATGACTGTAGTAGTAGTAGTAGTACGTTTATTTATAAGGCGCCGCAAAGTGTCCGCAGCGCCGTACATAGCAAACAAAAAAATTACGAGGTAACGTACAGGGTGTGCGGTGTGAAGCAGGGGGAGAACCCATGAACAACACCAAGACAATGCACTTGTGCCATTACTACACAGGGGTTATCCTGGTTCACTTCTTCTGGCAAAGTCCTTCTTAAGTGGGCAAAACCATGTGCACTGCAGGTGGGGTAGATGTAACATGTGCAGAGAGAATTAGATTTGGGTGAGTTATTTTATTTCTGTGCAGGGAAAATACTGACTGCTTTATTTTTACACTGCAATATAGATCCCACCCAAATCCAACTCTCTCTGCACACGTTACATCTGCCCCACCTGCAGTGCACATGGTTTTGTCCATTTGAGAAGGAACTTGGCAGAAGGAGTGAACCAGAATAAGCCCCATAATGTGGGAGGTGAGTATATGCAGGAGAGTGGGCCAAAGATGGTTCCTCTACAGACCACATTTGTTCCTGCTCAATTCATTTCTATAGCAAATGTACATGAAGTAGGTATAGATGTTCATTATCACGAGGGTTACTGTAAGAAGCGATAACGTATGTCACGGGGAAACGTGGAAATAAATTACTGAGACAAATTGTGTGCAGCCCCTTGGATGGAAGCCCATCGCAAACACTTCCTTCTGTATCCTTCTGTGACACCCACCACGGCCCACAGTGATGGATTTATAGTGATAATAGTGATAATTAACTGTCCCCATAAATCTCGAGCCGTGAATGCAGGCCGTGTTTTATGGCTTCAGTTGTCCTTCAGCGAATATCCCGTGTATTTATCTTTAAGGACTTGATTTCAGAGTCTTCCCAGCGGGGGCTGCGAGGTGGAGGAACATGAAGGACAATTACTATACGGTCACTATAGCTGCATATGTGGAATAGTGTTTAATCATGTTCCAGAGCCGGTGGCATTGTATTCTACAGACATTACACACATTCTGTACATCCAAGGATCACAGGTGCAGGCTGGTGGCCAACGTCCGATCACACGTGGTCTGCTGTATCTGCCGGCTCATCTGCTGTGTCCATTTGCAAACAGAGAGTGGCGGTTCCAGAGTTGCATGCAGTTCCAATTTGTGGGCGATTATTGCAATATTCAGCACTGTCACATAACCGAGCGCAATCATTCCCAGCCATACACATCTCAGGTGCTATTGTATTTGTGGCATAATGGGATGGCAAAGGGGCGCTCTTTCTTAGACTTTTGGGGAGCACAACTGAGGGATATTGAGTCCCACTAGAGCTTGCATAGGGGGGTTATGAGTACCAGAGGTGGCTCGCACCTTATGGTAGGAGGAGGGCTGCTGCTGGCCATTATGCCGGCACTCCCCCTCCGCCGCTGCTCCTTCTGGTCCCCGCCGCAGCATTCCCAGCACCTGTACAATGATGACAAGTTCCAGCACTGTCGCATGTGCAGTACCTGCCTCTGTACTGCGCATGCGGACAGCTTCTATGGGCTGCTTCGGCAACAGTGAAATCACGGTCCCAGCGCCTGTACAATACAGATGACAGGCATTGGGACCAGGGTGTGCGCAGTACTGACATACAGAGGGAGGGAATACCTCCCAATGGGGCTGCCGTGGTGACTGGCAGGTCGGCCTTCCAATAGGAAGTCACTGCAAGTCACAGTCTCACAGACTGCATCTGGCTTCACTACAGTGGCGGATGTTACCTGGGGGGGTTGCAGCCCTGCAGCCCATAGGTAAACACTGGTGAGTACCCAGAACTCCCCCTGACAGACACAACATTAAAAAGCCTCCACAATATATTAGGAACCCCCATAGACGCATCTGGTTTCAGGCAGAATAGGGCATCGATAATGATGTTGATGTTGGAAAGAGAGAATCCGTACTTACAAAGATTACCTAGATCAGTGGTTCCCCGACTTTCTGAATTATGTCAGTATCAGAATTTTTTGCCCGGCGCTCCTAGGTGAGAAATTTTGAAAAAAATATAAAAATGATGTCTATATGTCATCGGTAGGTTATATGAGAAGTAATAGGATGCCCTTCTGTTTGTCCACATATTTTATGAAGCCACAAGCACTGATTTTGCCTATTTACATCAACCAATAAAAATGAGAACTTTTCCTGGACCGCCAATCCAAGGTACTCCTGCGGCACACAGTTTGGAACCGCTGACCTAGATGAATACAACTCATGTGGGAGAACATCCATGTTTAGTTTCAAGTCACTGTTGCCAGTAGTTCTTATTGGATCTCATTTACAAAGTGAATCTGGTGCTCACCATACTGGATGGTCCACTATGAACACAATAAGATTCAGGACTAGCGCTAGATGATCACAGTAACCGTTGTGGGGAACACTGCTGATTGGCTGATCAGTTAAAGGAAATGTTGGGGAATTTATTTATTAACAATTTCTTATATAGCGCACACATAGGGGGTTATTCTGGTCTGTTCGTTCGGACCCATTACTTTGCAAGGGGCCCGATGGTGTACGTCTGTGCAGACGCAGGGTGCATGCGGCCACGGCGACCAAACTCGCGCCCTACATTGCGGGCGGGGGGGTAGCGGCGGATAGTCGAGCCCATGTGAATGCCCAGCGTTTCCTGGGCGTTCCCATAGAAATCGCCCGGTAACGTGGCTTTAAACTTGTAGCGATCTTTTTATTTTATGGGAACTTTTATACTATTTAGGGGGTGATTCAGGCAAATGCAGAACTAGGACCGATGTTTCAAGTCTGTGCATGTGTATAGGTGGATATACACAGCGAGAATCACATATGCCGAGGCGTTCAGAAAGAGGGGGGCGGGGGGGGTATCCAATGGGAACGTCCAGCATTTTTCTGGGCGTGTCCACAAAAATGGTGGGTGCGTCCAGAAAAACGCAGACAAAGCCCGCTCGGGGTGGGTGGATGACGTCACATGACTTCACCCGAATTCAGCCATGCCCGAGGCATATAAAAGTCATTCTGGACTGATTTTATTTGCAAACGGGTAAAAAAAATCATTCGATGGTCTGCGGCGAGCAGCATTTTTCCCCGCTCGCTAAGCAGTGAAAGAACGCTACTTGGCGAGTGGGTCTGAATCAGGCCCTTAATGTCCAAAGTAGCGTCTACCCTGCTACAACAATGACATCACTGTGAGCGTTACATCGTGACAAGCTGACTCTGACTGCAGCCAATGGAGATGTAGTGGAATCATCCTACCACAATGCACAGCAATGAGCTGCCGACAGCCATCAGGGTTAAAGCTCCACCTTCTGTTTTCAGGTAAAGGGGAAGATTTAGTACTAACCAATCAGCTCAGAACTGCCGTGTTAAAGACTGTGAGTGAGATGTACTAATCCTTGAAAAGTGATAAACCAGCAGCCAATCAGCGCCTACCTGTCATATTTCAAACCCAGCCTGTAACATGGCAGGTAGGAGCTGATTGGCTGCTGGTTTATCACTCTCCATTTTATCACCTTTCAAGCTTAGTACATCCGGCCCAGAGTTTGAAAAATGACAGATGCTGATTGGTTGGTATTTTGGAGTCTATTTACTAAGCGTTGGAGAGATAAAGGGCCTTATTCAGGTTGGTCCACTAGGTAGCGTACAGGGTTTATATAAAAAGTAATGAGACCAAATTCAGGAAAAAAACAGTTATTGAAGATATCAATACAAACAATTCTTCAAAGTAAGACCCTTGTGCGTTGAAACACTACTGCCAACGAGTTGCCCACGCTTGGAAGGCGCCCTAGAAAAGTCCTTTTACAGAACGTCCTTCAAGCAGCGCGTTGTAGCCGATTTGACCTCTGCTACGGTCCCATGGCGGTGTCCTTTGAGGGCTGTCTTCAATCGGGGGGGAACAGGAAAAAGTCCACTGGGGCTAAATCGGGGCTCTAGGGGGCTGGGAAAGCGTTGCGATGCCGTTCCGGACCAGGTAGTCGTTGACTATGGAGCTGGTGTGGCTTGGTGCATTGTCATAAAACAGCATCTTTGGATAGGCTTTCACTCCTGGACACTTTTCCGAGTCCCACACAGAATTTAATGGCGTAGCGCTGTTCGATAGAACATTTCATTTTTAAGCTTCGACCAAGCCTAGGGACAGGGGTCCACTAAAACCACGATACGAACCGTACGGAAGCTCGTGGGTGAATAAAGCTCGGGGCGTGTTGAAACTGACTTCCCCCTCCCTGGAACCCGCCTGGATCATACCCGCTGCGACCTACAGTCGCATCAGAATAAAAAATGTCTCATTACTTTATATACAAACCCTGTATATTCACTGCCTAACGAGCACCTTAACGCTGCCCTGCCGAATCCCTTCACTAGCATTCAAGGGGATGTGTTCGCTAACCAATGTTATCAGAGTCTGAACTGACCAATTACAGCCGCTATCTGCCGAAAAGGGGGCGGGCGCTGTCTCCATGTGATGTCTGCCCCGAGCAGGCATTGGCCTGCCTGCGTTTCCAGGGGAACGCCCAGTCAGTGTCAGTCAGCCATTTTTCAAACACAGCATGTAACATGACAGTTAGGAGCTGGTTGGTTGGTACTTTATCTGCATTATCTCTCTCCACTGCTTAGTAAATAGACCCCATTGTATCTCTTTTGACTTTGTCTTTATCTCTCTCTTAGGTTATCTCCAGCCAAGCCCAGAAAGTTGATGTTGCCGTGGAGACAGTAGAAGAGCGTGTGGTGTATTTATCTGTACGCTTGGGATATTCCGGCAATGTCAGTAATGCAGGAAAGCTGGCAGGCCACGCCGGGACATGTACTCTGGCAGCGATTACGTAGGCTTTAATGCACCGAGGTAACATGGGCCCCATTACATAACGCCGGGATGAAGAGCTGTCAGATAAGAGGGATGCTTAGTAATGGAAAAAGGAGAAACGGAGGCGTTTACTGCATCTAGCAGTGTGTAGTCAGGGAGCTACACATTATAGTGTTCTACCTACCGCTACATCATAGGACTTATCATTATACAGCCTCTGTCCTAAGCAAGGGATATATCATCTGTGGGTTATGGAAACGCTGGTCGCACTGTACAGCAAATCATTTGGATTTACATTGGGGAGAATTAGCTTTTGTTCCTTAAGTACGGGGAACATTTACTGCGGGAAGAATCCCTGCAGAATCTGAGCATCCCCAGGATGATGCGATACCTCCATTTTGGACTGTAAATGGAGCCCCCATGGGGAGGAGTTGGCAATATCCGAGACAGGTGCTATAATTTGCATTTACTTATATGAAGTGCAGTCTAACTCGGGAATGGGGAACCTTTGGCCCTCCAGCTGTTGTTGAACTACAAATCCCAGGTTGCCCTGCTACAGCTTTGCTATTTGGTTGCTAAATCTGTTGCAGGGCATGCTGGGATGCGTAGTTCAACAACTGCTGGAGAGCCAAGGTTCCCCATCCCTGGTCTAACTCCTTAGACCAGTTCCCTCTTGTTCCCCTTCTATGTTCTCCCTTTCTGCATTCTTATTTTCCATCGGTCAAAGGGGAGCTGTAGCTCATTATCTGTCTGCTGTGTCGGCAGCTCCGTCATTTTCTCCTGTACCTCAGTAACTGATGTAAAACGGGTTCTCCGGAGTATAGATTTGACTTTAGGGAAAAGAAAGAAGACACATGGTTCTAGGTCTATCAAGTAGGGAGAGATTTCAAGCACTGCAATCTGTTTCTTGGCCAAAAACTGCTTCACAAAGAGAACTGTGTCGGCTGTTGTGTCATCCTGATGGAGGATGAAACCATTTATCCACAACTCTGGCCTCTATCTTCTAATTATTTTGCACAAAGTTAGTAGAACATTGTTTTTTCTTGAAAAATACTCTGATAATACTGCAGAGACCCAGAGACAGCAAACTATTTGAACAAGAGGGGTGAAGGGCAAAAGTGTTTTAAGATAGTCTAAGGCAGGGGTTCCCAATCTTTTTCTAATCACGGCACCCTAGAGAATCAGAATTTTTCCAAGGCACCCCTAGGCCCCAAAAAATATATATCAAATTAAGTAGATCTGATTGTGTTTATATGTGCTTCTTAGGTTCAGTTATATGGTAAAGGGCAGGATTTGGTTCTGATTGTACACATTTTATGATTGGCAGCCACCAGCACTGGTTTTGTCCAGAAATAATTGATCATAAATAATTTGAATTGGTCCTGGACGACCAAACCGAGGAACCCCTGCAAGTGTCCCGAGGCACCCCAGGGAGCCTAGGCGCACAGTTTGGGAACCACTGGTCTAAGGTCAAGGTCTGTCTGGTAATAGCCACACCTATACACCCATCAGCCATACCGATAAAACCAACTGCCTAATATTGTATTCTACCAACACAGCCCTGAACCATCGAGGCATGGACTCCACAAGACCTCTGTAGGCCTCCTGTGGTATCTGCACCCAGATCCTGTAGGTCCTGCAGGGTGTGAGGTGCGGCCTACATGGCTACGACTTGTTTCTCCAGCACATCCCACCGATGCTCATTCGGATTGAGATCTGGGGATGTGGAGGCCAAGTCAGCACCTTGATCTCTCCGCCATGTTCCTCCAACCATTCCTGACCGCTGACTGCACTGTGTGGCCGGGCGCATTATCCTGCTATGAGAGGCCACTGCCATCAGGGAATGTCGTTGCCATGGAGAGATGCAGTTGGTCTGCAGTAATGGTTGGGCAGGTGGTACGTGTCACAGTGACATCCACAGGAATGGCATGACCCAGGGTTTCCCAGCAGAACAGTGCCCAGTGTATGCACCGCCTCCGCCGGCTTGCCTTCTTCCCATAATGCATCCTGGTGCCATGTCTTCCCCAGGTAAATGACGCACCCAGCAGCCCACATGATGGAAAAGACAACATGACTCATCAGACCAGATGCCCTGACCCAATCATCTATTCATCACAAATTAGCCATGTCCTTACGGTTGCCCATTTTTCCAGCAAAGGATGAAGACATGCACGGGCCATATCTTACAGTGGGATATGTGTAACCTGTAATTTTGTGCGTAGATGTGCCTGAAGCAAAGTTAAGACAAACATTGTCAACTCGAAACCTTGAGCCCAGTTTACGTAAAGACAGATTTACCATGGAGTAGCCAACGTATCAATGCAACTCAAAATAGGATGCAGCCGAAAGGACTCAACTCGCATCTGAATGCCTTCATTGTATAGAACTTGCCCATTATTGCCCTTGACCCACCTCACTGAACAGCAAGGGGCAAGATGTAAATACATACACAGTGCACCAATTATGGAACAAAGGGGCCCATTTAAGAAGGATCGCATATACAATGCATTCTGGGCGAAATCTTACCACCCAGGATCGCATTGTAACCTCCCAACTTTGGTGTAGGAAGAAAATGGACCCCAGAGAGGCGCGCGCCCGAAAATTTGGGGCGGGTGTCCTCATGGCCAGTGGGCATGGCCTATGCTTGCGCAGCTCCCGGGAGACGAAGACCCCATTTTCGTCGCTGTTGGGGGCATGGGCAGCGCTGTGTGAGCTGCAAGCCACACACCAAGCCCCTTTGCCTGCCTGAATATATGCTAAGCGTGTGCATGCAGGCAGGGGGTACTCCCAACTGCCCCCCCACCCCACCAACTGCGGAACACTGTCGGCCACGGGTGGGAAGTATGCCAACGTCTGGTTGTATCTCCCTGCACACTTAATTACAGGACCCCCGAAAGGAGCCTGTCCCTGCGATGCACTCATCCGGATGCCAGGGGGGTTCTGCACATGTGCTGTTAGCACTGACCCCCCCCCCCTCCCTCCCCAAACCCAAGCTATAGATTTCTGGTGCCCGTTGTGGACGCAAAGTCTCACATGCTCGCGCGTCCGTTTGTCGATCTGGACGGTGTCGACTATCTTTAGGCCTCTAACTAGACGGGTTTGTGGTCGACATAACATGGTCGATCTACACACAGTCGATCCGCTATACCAGTGATGGCTAACCTTGACACTCCTGCTGTTGTTGAACTACACATCCCAGCATGCCCTGCTACAGTAAATAGTAAATTTGGCCATACGAAATCTGATGCTGGGATGTGTAGTTCAACAACAGTTGGAGTGTCAAGGTCAGCCATCACTACGCTATACCATAACTATCTTACAGGTCTCGGGGCAGTGATAGGCAGAGACAAGGCGAATGTCATGCAGTATACTGTATGTAACGGAGAGTGAGAGGCTGTTTCCCTTACTCTCTGCATGACATGTCTACCTCCGGCAGCACCTGGCCGGTGCAGTCTCCCCCTGGCAGAGACGCAGAAGGCGTGATCTCCCTGCCACCTGTCACAGAGCAGCAGCTCCTACTGACAGCAGACACATCTATGTAACCGGCAGCAGCTGCAGGTATTCATCACTGCATGATAGGGGATGATTACAGTGATGAGCAGTCACTTATTGTCATGCGTGTGTAACACCTATACCACCGGGTGCTGTTCTGCTGCCCTCATCACTGCAACGTAGTGACGGAGCAGCCACAGCTCTGTAAGCTCCGTGCTGGTGGGGGGAGGTCAGGATACGCAGAACAGGGCGGGTCGCACATAGGGGGAATGATAGGTGATAGATAGATAGATAGATAGATAGATAAATAGATAGATAGATAGATAGATCCCACAGCTTCCTCTAATGTCAGGTTCTAGACATTGTACTCAAATGATACATTGGGGGTTATTCAGTTCTGATCGCACAGCTGTGAAGTTGCAGGCCAGGTTATTATCGATAGACTGTGCCTGCGTACGGCCCTTAGTACACACTTAGGCCATCTTGCAATAAAAGCCAGATTTTTTGGGGGGTTTTGGATGGGAAGAGGAGGGAGGGGCATTCCACTGGGTGGCGTCTATGGGTTCATTAAGCAGTGTATGAACGCTGCTTAGTGAACCTTACTGAATCACCCCCAGTGCATGTACATTACAGCACATGGCCAGGCATTGTCATTCATACAGTAGCTGACACGGCTGCAGGGAGCAGGCGAACTGAGATCCACGCAATATGCATCTAAGTACACAATAGTAAGTATACCATCATAAAAAAGCAGTGCCACTGCTCTGGGAGAAGGTGTGGCTGTGGATAATGTGGGTGGAGCTACACTGGGGGTGAGGCATCAATTGGTGCGTAGATCAGTTTACAAAAAAAATGTCACTGTTTGGGCTGTGGGGGTGGCTGTTATTATCACATGTTAATCTATCATATCATTTTTTTCCCTACAATAATATTAACCTTAATAACATTCATTTCCACTCATTTCCAGTCTATTCTGCACACCTCACAATATTGTTTTCAGGCCAATAGGTTGCACCGAAGTAGCTGGATGACTGTGAGAAGCGACACAAGTGACCCAGCTAGGAGTGGCACTGCAGTGACAGACAGGGTGGCAGTTTTATAAACTAGGCCCCAAAGAGCACATCATGCAAAGAAAAGAGGTTCAAGATGGATTGTAGTTGGGCCCTCCCACACACCCTTATGTTGTATAGTAAACAGGACATGCACACGGTCTTTAACAAACCAATCATTTCAGCGACAGGGTCTGCCACACGGCTGTGGCTGAAATGATTGGTTTGTTTGGGGCCCCACAAAGAAAAGAAGAAATTATTCTATCCCTCCTTGCACAAAGTGGCTCTACCGGGGCAAAATGTCGTCCTCATCTTCATTATCTGATTCCTCACCCCCTTCAGTGTGTACATCCTTATCCTCACAGATTATCAATTCGTCCCCCTGTTGGAATCCACAATCACAGGTCCCTCTGTAGTCTGTGGAGGCAATTTCTGGTCTTCGTTGTACAATTGATAATTAATTTTGATGAACATCATCTTCTCCACATTTTGTGGAAGCAACCTCCTACGCCACTCGCTGACCAGGGTACCTGCTGCACTAAAAACTCTTTCGGAGTACACACTGGAGGGGGACAACTCAGGTAAAATAGAGACAGTTTGTACAGGGGTTTCCAAAATGCCTTTTTTTCCCAGTACAGGTAAGGACTGTCTGACATGTCGACTTGGATGCTGTCACCAAAGTAATCCTCCACCATTCTTTCAATGGTGACAGATTCATATGCAGCAACAGTAGGCATGTCAGTCATTGTAGGCAGGTCTTTCAGTCTGGACCAGATGTCCAAACTCACTCCTGGCTGCTCTGCAGCAGGTGTCGACAGTGTCAGACTGGGGCAGCAAGGGCCAGCCGGGGGAATGTAGTGGTAGGGGCCCATGTCTAGGGGTGTGGCCAGCTGCCACAGAGGTTTGCTAGTCCATGCATGATGATATACCAGATTAATAACGGCAATGCACTGTACAGAATACACACTAGGCATGTCCACTATGAGATAACATGTATATTTCAACTGCTCCCTAGAGAAAAAAAAGGGCACCCAGGCAGTGAGGCCCACTGGGGATTTCCCCTGTGGGCCAGTCCAACCCTGGGTGTAGGAGAAAATAAAGGAGGAGCTGTTGCCATGTCATGGTCTGCTTCAGATGACAATCTCCCGACCAGCAGGTCTTTGCACCTCTGCAGACTTGTGTCTGCCGGATAAAGAGATACAACATAGGCTTTAAACCTAGGATCGACTACGATGGCCAAAATGGAGTGTTCTGATTTCAACAGATTGACCACCCTTGAATCCTGGCAAAGAGAATAAAGGGCTCCTTCCACAAATCCCACATACTTAGCTCCATCTTAGCTCCACCTTCACTTTCTCCAGCTGCTTCTGTAAATGCCTGATGAGGGGAATGACCTGACTGAAGCTGGCAGTGTCAGAACTGACTTCACGTGTGGCAACTTTGAAGGTTTTGAGATCCTTGCATAACACAAAAATCAGCCTCCACTGCGCTTGAGACAGGTGCATCCCCGCTCCTCTGCCTATGTCGTAGGTGACTGTGTAGGCTTGAATGGCCTTTTGCTGCTTCTCCATCCTCTGCAGCATATAGAGGGTAGAATTCCACATCATTGCCACCTCTTGCTTCAGGTGATGGCAGGGCAAGAGGGTTTGCTGGTGCTCCAGTTGTCGACATGCAGTCCCTGCATGTCGAAAGAGGCCCAAACTTTTTTGGCTCACCGACAGCATTTCCTGCACGCCCCTATCATTTTTTTAAACAATTCTGCACCACCAAATTAATTGTGTGAGCAAAACATGGGACATGCGTTTGTAAGATGCTGCTACTGGTGCCGCTGCTGTTGTTGCTGCATAAGGCAATACATCTACCCAGTGGGCTGTCACAGTCATGTAGTCCTTAGTTTACCACTTGTCCAATGGCATTTTTGAGGACACTAAGGACACTTTTCTTAGTGTCCCTGTACAGTCTGGGAATTGCCTGTCTAGTGAAGTGGAATCTAGACGGGATTTGGTACCGGGGACGAAGTGCATCCATCAACTGTCTAAATCCCATTGCACTGATGGCAGATACTGGGCGCACGTCTAACATCTAACACCAGCACAGTTGTTATGGCCTCAATAATCTGCTTTGCAAAAGGGTGACTGCTGTCATACTTCATCTTCGTTCACAAAGGACTGTTGGACAGTCAAATGCTTAGTTAAAGTAGTAGAAGTGATCTTCCGACTCAATGGGATGACGGACGAGTCACAGCAGCAGCGACAGCAGTAGGCGTTGCACTCAAGGATCCTCCGGAGGAATCCTGGAGAGGCTTCAGCCATGCCAGTGACATGGCCTGCAGGACTACTTCTGATCCTGATCGAGGAGGAAGTAGATGATGAGGTAGTTGGTGGTGTGGATTGCAGGTGCTTGGATACAACAGGAAAAAGCGGTTTAGGTGTCACTGGACTGCTTACGCTCTTAGCCAAAGTTTTTGAACTTGAAACTAACTTATGATGAATGTGCTGCAGGTGACATACAGTATAAGGGAGGACGTTCCTAGGTGGTTAGCATTCATACCCCTACTTATTACGCTTTTACACAGACTACATGTGATAAGACAATTGTTGTCCAGTAATTCCAGTCCGAAGAGGTAGATTTTTTGGTCTTCTCATATCAATCTACAGCCAATAACTGTCTCCACCTGTGCCTTACAAACCACATCACCATCAGTATCCTCCTCGACAACTTCCTCAGTGCCAGATACACCAATATCCTCTTCATCCTGGTGTACTTCGGCAGTGACATCCTCAATGTCAATATCAGCAACTGGACTGGCGGTGCTCCTCCTAGCACTCGCAGAGGGAGTGCAAATAGTGGAAGGAGCCTCCTCTTCCCGTCCAGTGTTGGGAAGGTCAGGCCTAGACATTGCAACTGCCGACACACTTGGATTTCTCTTGCACAGCTGTTTCCTGTGCTTTAGCCACCTCAATTTTTTTAATTCTTTGAGAGTGTGGAGGGCTTCCATCTGCATGAGAAGCTGAAACACTAGTCATGAACATAGGCCGAGGCCTGAGCCTTTCCTTGCCACTGTGTGGCCTGAATGGCACATTGACAATTTTATGTTTCCCATCAGATAATAAAAAAAAAAAATTTGGTTATTCATTTTAGCTTAATTTTGGCATCAGCCTTAGCAGACGACATTGATCATTGATGGATTTGTTTCGCCAATGTCATGACTAGTGGCAGCAGCTGGCACTAGGAAGTGGTTCTTGATATTTCACTGTTTTGTCCTCTCCAAATCTTTATCCTCCATTTTACTCTCAGAAAGTGGCAGCACAAAATTATTTGTGAGACAGTGGCAGCACCCAATTATAGAACAGACAGTGGCAGCACCCAATTATAGAACAGACAGTGACAGCACCCAATTATAGAGAAAACAAGACAGAAGACAGTGACAGTAACCAATTATTTGTCAGACAGGCAGCACCCAATTATTTGGCATAAAGGGAGCCCCCAATTATTTGGAAGACAGGAAGCACCCAATAATTAGGATTAGGAAAACAGGGAGCACCCAATTATTAGGAAGACAGGGAGCACCCAATTATTAGGAACACAGGGAGCACCCAATTATTAGGAACACAGGGAGCACCCAATTATTAGGAAGACAGGGAGCACCCAATTATTAGGAACACAGGGAGCACCCAATTATTAGGAAGACAGGGAGCACCCAATTATTAGGAAGACAGGGAGCACCCAATTATTAGGAAGACAGGGAGCACCCAATTATTTGGCAGACAGGGAGCACCCAATTTTATGGCAGATAGGCAGCACCCAAATATTTGGCAAAAAGGCAGCACCCAATTATTAGGCAGACAGGGTGAACCCAAATTGCAGGTGACTGACAGTGGGTCTGATGCAATGCACGGTCCCGTGCGCATGGCACCTGCAGAAGCAATCTCTCTGATCTGATTGCTTCTGAGCCAAGCCAGCTTAGTTGGGATTGCATGCAATATATCGCATGCAAAATGATGCATGTGATCCTGTCACCCGGGAAGACCCGGGCGGCTCAAGGGAGCATTGTATGCAACTTCTCTGAGGGGAGAAGTCGCTGCAGTGTATGGGGATTTACATTTGAATAAAGCAGCCAGTATTTGCTCTGCACAGAAACAAAATAACTCACCCAAATCTAATTCTCTCTGCACATGTTACCTCTGCCCCACCTGCAGTGCAGCATGGTTTTGCCCATTTTGAGAACAAATTTGGGTACTTGTGTAATATCACGGCACCCGGCTACTCTACATTTTCAGTGTAGGCTACCTAGCGTAGTCAGCATAGCACGCCTGCCAATGGCTGCCTAGCATAGTCAGCATAGCGCCCCTGCCAGCTCTCCCCAGGGGCAGCTTGTGCTGTCTGTATCCCCGGGAGTCCTCCTACCCCCCCACACAGCCTCCGGCGGAGGCAGGGAGGCTTCCATCTCCCTGCCTGCCACCGTTCCCCACCTCCCTATGGCATGCAAAGTTATACCAAGTTTAGTTTAGTACTGAGAAAGGATCGGCGTGCGAATTTATACCAAGTTTCGTTTAGTACTGAGAAAGGATCGGCGTGCAAATTTATACCAAGTTTCGTTTAGTACTGAGAAAGGATCGGCGTGCGAATTTATACCAAGTTTTGTGTACCGTATATACTCGAGTATAAGCCGAGTTTTTCAGCCTTCTTTTTAGCTGAAAAAGCCCCCACTCGGCTTATACTCGAGTCAGTGGCTTCTTTCCTGCGTCCAGCCATCCACTTCGCTGCCCGGCTGCACTTTAAACATAGGCGCGGCTACGGCAACATGGCCGCCGGCCTCCTGCACTATACATGTCCTCAGTGCAGGAGGCCGGCGGCCATGTTGCCGTAGCCGCGCCTTTTTTCAAAGTGGAGCCGGGCAGCGAAGTGGACGGCAGGGCAGTGGCGGCGGCCGCGTACCCCCCCCCCCCCCCCCCTGTGGAGCCTGTCAGCGGCGCACCCTAAACACCCTGGAGTCGGATGATGGAGGAGGTAAGCGGTGGCTGCTCCCTCCCCCCTCCGTGTGTGGTGTCCCTTGCATGGGGATCAACCTGTGGTGTCCCAGCTGTCAGCACAGGAATCAGCCTGTGGTGTCCCCCAGCCTGAGCAGCCTGTAATGCATTATGCAGGAGTAGCAGCCTGTGGTGTCCTGCTATTAGGCAGGGGGAGCCCCCTGTGGTGTCCTGTTATTAGGCAGGGGGAGCCCCCTGTGGTGTCCTGCTATGAGGCAGGGGGAGCCCCCTGTGGTGTCCTGCTATTAGGCAGGGGGAGCAGCCTATGGTGTCCTGCTATTAGGCAGGGGGAGCAGCCTGTGGTGTCCTGCTATTATGCAAGGGGAGCAGTCTGTTGTGTCCTGGTATTTTGTATACAGGGAAATATACCAGTAGCTGCTGCATTTCCCACCCTAGGCTTATACTCGGGTCAATAAGTTTTCCCAGTTTTTTGTGGTAAAATTAGGTGCCTCGGCTTATATTCGGGTCGGCTTATACTCGAGTATATACGGTACTTATCCCAATAAGCAGAAGGGTTTACAGGAAATTATACCTGGTGTATTTAAGTGTGTTTAAGCAGTGGCGGATTCAGGGGGGGGGCACCCGGGCACGTGCCCCCCCTGTCATTATTTTTGTAGATGAGGACCAGGGCTTTCCAACGAGCCCAGCCCCATGTCTCTAGCCCCCCGGGAACCGGAGATATCGCCTGGTAAAGCTGTAACATTTTTTCCCCATAGGATAATATGGGACCCGTCAATTCCGAGCCCCACCCGGTTCCGACGGCTGCCAGTTCCCTCCCTGGCATCGCAGGAGCTTGTAGTTGGTGTCATTCAATTCCAATATGATACCAGGATGGTCCATATCGGTCAATCAGTTCCAGAGATATAGCGTGTAAATCGATTTTTTTATTTTGGAAATGTAATTTCATGGCTGTATATATTCTTTGAGGGCAGATTACTCTGGAACCAAACGTTCCAGTTTCACTGGACCAAAAACATTCAAAGCCCACTCAAAAGTTCTTCAATATCATACTTGTCTCATGTAAATGGGTCAGTTAGTTCCGAAGATATAGCCGGTTAAATGAGATAACTGGTTAAAGGGGGGGAGGGGTGGTTTTCTCTCCCCCTCACACCAGAAAATGCAGGGACTAGGCTGGTGTAAAAGGGGCCAACCTGGGAATGCATTTTCTGGTGGGAAATGGGTATTATTTCAAATAGCTGGGACCTGCAGTGCTCAGAATACAGCCAGGCTCTGCCACTGTCAGTGGCTATCACTTCTGCCTGGCGGCGACTGTCCCCCATTTACCACGAGCATGTATTCCCCCTTGGCAATGAGCATGTAATGCCACATGGCAACGAGCATGGAACCTCTGGCAATGAGCATGGAACCCTTGGCAATGAGCATGTAGATAAGCAGCACTTACTGTATGTAGCATAATTTTTAATAGGCATTATGGTGTTTGGCATAATACATAATGGACATCATGCCGTGTAACTTAACGTGCAATGGACATTATCGTGTAAATGTTTAATGCGTGCCTTTGGTGGACAATGTCCCTGTTTATGAAGCGTATTGTGAATTTTGTCTTAATCTGTGTGGCATTATGTGAATTCTGGCTCAATCCGTGTGGCATTATGTGAATTTTGGCTCAATCCGTGTGGCATTTTATGAATTTGGCACAATCCATGTGGCATTATGTGAATTTTGGCTCAATCCATATGGCATCTTATAAATTTGGCACAATCCGTGTGGCATTATGTGAGTTTTGCATAATGTGTAGAAGTTGTATATGATGTTGTACACTACACTCAAGGAGACGCCCCCTGTTGAATGGCCACACCCCCATTTCCAGAGCGCGCCTTCGGCGCATGCACAACTACATCCTTCACTTTTGGTGCCATGGTGGGCCTGCGTACTTTAAATGCCAGGGCCTATTTTTAATCCCATTGCCACCCTCTCTCTGCCACTCTCTTAGCATGTACACTGGCACCACTAACACCGCCCCTCCCGCACCTAAACCCTCTTTTATCATAGACCCCCCCCTGTCATTTTATCCTGGATCCGCCCCTGTGTTTAAGTACTTAGTACTGAGAAAGGATACCGCTTTTCACTTATTGTCCATCGGTTTGGGATTAATTTGGCAAATGCTTCCATTTCAAAACCCCACTATCCAGGCCAGCTGGAAGCGTGGCGAGCGGACGCGGAATACATGCCAGGCTTCGGCCTGGCGTGGTAATCAGGCGCATTGGGTGTCCATTAACACAGGTTTGTGTCAGTGGCAGCAAATGGTGCTGCTGAAAAAAAAACACTGACTCCTTTGTCTGCAGAAGGTTAAACATTGTGACAGGCAGTGGCGTAGCTACGTTTTGGGCGCCCCCCCGCCGTTAGGGGTGGGCGCCCCCCCTCCGTCGCCGCCCCGCCGAGCACCCCTACCCCGCCGAGCACCCCTACCCCGCCGCCCATGCAAACCCCCCTCAATCCCCCACAGCCTTACCTATCGCGCTGGTCCCGGCGGCTCCGTTCTTCTGCTGAGGACCACCAGAAAATGGCCGCCCCCACAAAGCAGACAGTTTCAGAGAACTGTGTGCTATATGGGGGGCGGCCATTTTGTGGTGGTCCTCAGCAGAAGAACGGAGCCGCCGGGACCAGCGCGATAGGTAAGTGACAGTCTGCGGGGGATTGGGGGGGGGTTAACTATAGCACCGCAGCCCCCGGCGCCCCCACATGCACAGCGCCCCCCCGCGGTGGCGGGGGCTGCGGTGCTATAGTTACGCCCCTGGTGACAGGTTATGCAGCCATTACGCAGTCACTTCACCTCTGACTGACTACACTGGCCGCGGGAACAGTACGCCAAATCTGACAGGGACACTGACTACGCTGGGCGTACGAACACTACGCTGATTCTGACAGTGCCGCTATGCTTACTACGTAACGGGCACCGTGCTATTACACAAGTACCCAAATTTGTCCTGTGATCAGGTCTGAATCAGGCCCATAGTCTTGTTAATGAGATGGGGGAGGCTGGGCATTAATGGAGCCAGCTCTCTATAAAAAGAATATGGGCGGTATTCAATGTGAATACCGGCGACGTGCAGCGAATCCTGTTTAGGATTCGCTGCACATTCGCCACTGCTCGCTGCGTTCCGGAGCCTCGCCGGCCCCGGTATTCAACGAGTCAGGGGCTCGCTGCCCCTGACTGGCAAATTTGAGCTCCTGCGGCAGACGCCGCAGGGAGCCTGAGGACGGTGGCAGGCAGGGAGATGGAAGTCTCCCTGCCTGCCCCAGAACGTTTGTGGGGGGGAGGTGGGCTCCCCGGGAGCCAGGCAGCACAGGCTGCCCCCCGGGGGTGCCAGCAGGGGACCGGGTATATTCACTACATATGCATATGTAATGATCGGGTGAAGTGAATATATGAATATCTAATGAGCGGCTCGGCTCCCGGCCCCCTGCTGGCTGGTCTGTGTAAAAAAATAAATATATATATATAAAAATAGCATGCCCCTCCTCAGAATAAAATTCCAGATTTTTTTACACCAATTGTAAAAAAAAAAAACACTTTATTTTAAAAGTTCACCTTCCACTTCACCATAAAAAGATAACGATTGCTACTCGGTGAATCATGGCGAAAAAAACCTTGAAATGTATTCGCCATCTGGTCATTGAATAGGGTGATTCACCGTTTTAGTCAGAAATTCGCCTTACAGCACAAAATCGCCATAAAAACATGGCGAATCAGCCTCATTGAATACCGCCCTATGAGCGAATCGGATCGGGTAGGTGTAAGTGAAGCACTGAGATAATAGCCATCCAATGCTTCTGACCTTCTGAGACACGTGCGCTTCCTGTACCGTCCCTAGGGAGAACCTTCTGTTTCCAGCATTCCGGGGAGAAGGATCAAGCCATGGAGACAGACACAGTACAGAGGTTGCCCATAGCAACCAATCAGCTTCTGTCATTTCATAGACTGCGCTAGATAACAGAAGCTTATTTGCTTTGGGCAAGTCCCCACTTTGGGCCTAATTCACGTTTGCTCGGAAGGGGCCGAATTCGGCCCCATTCCGATGGTGGGTGGGGGGTCTGCGCATGTGCATGTGGGTATTTGCGCATGGTCAGATTCCCTGTGCAAACGCGGCAAGTATCGCACAGTATCAGGCGCTGGTCGGGGCGGCGCTTACCTACTAGCTAGGCAGAAAATACTGAAGAATCACTGCACAATGGGCCTGATTGGTCCCTGGCATATTCACCCCGGGGACCGATTGTGCGGCTCTGCGCATGCACTTATTGCTGCTGTACGAACGCCTTCAGCAACTATCGCACGGGAAGAGGAGGGAGGTGCATTCCGAAGGGCTGCGTGCGGCATCTGTGGGCTCGCTAAGCAGTGTATGTATGCTGCTTAGCGATCCTTACTGAATCACCCCCATTGTATGCACATTACAGCACATGGCCAGGCATTGTCATTCATAGCTGATACGGCTGCAGGGAGCAGGCAAACTGAGATCCACGCAATGTGCATCTAAGTACACAATAGTAAGTATACCATCATAAAAAAGCAGCGCCACCGCTCTGGGAGGGGTATGGATCATGGGATAGACAGCAACTAGGTCAACAAGCCTTAGGTCGATACCACTAGGTCGACATGACTGAAGGTTGACATGCAGGAATATCGACATAACTGAAGATCAACATGTGTTAGGTCGACAGGGTCATTAGGTCGACAGTCATTAGGTCGACATGGGGAAGGTCGACAGTCAAAAGGTCCACAAGGGGTTTTTCACTTTTTTTGTTCCGAAAGTCGACATGGACACTGAAACGTAGCACCATGTCCCCTCTTATGGCTCGCTGTTCTCACCATGCGTCGGGCACGGTGCGTGCTGCGCTCGGCACATTATTTTATTCTCCTACCACGCCCTAGTGGATGGTGGGGCAGGAAATACCGCCTGTCGGCACATGTCGGCACAGAAGAAGGTGAAAAACCCCATGTCGACCTTCCCCATGTCTTTCCCTAATGACCCTGTCCACTTAACCCATGTCGACTTTCATGTCGACTTTCATGTTGTCCACCCTTCCGGGGGGCGGGAGGGGGACTCGATTTTCGGGAGACTCCCGGCCATTCCGGGAGGGTAGGCAACCCTGACTTTAACCCAGTCTTATCATATACTATGGCCGTATACTATACATATATCTATACTATCTCACCTGCCCCTGCCAATGCTCCCTTCATGTAAGGGGTCTCAAGTGCGAAATGAGGCTCAGTGAACGCGGCTAAAGAGGCGCAGGGCTTTCTCGTGGGGGGGGGGGGGTGCGCATTAGAAAGTGCAAGTAAATCTAAAAACAGAACGAATGTCAATGCAGTTACATTTTCAAATAATTTGTACATGAATGTATTACCGAGAGATGGCAGGTGTTGTTCTATGGGGTATGGATTGTATGGTCAACCTAGAGATGGTCCCCAGTGATTAGATCAACACCACTAGGTCAACATACTGCAAGGTTGACAGGGGCTAGATCGACATAGCACAAGGTCAACAGGTCATTAGGTTGACACAAGCATTAGGTCGGCATGGTCTAGGTCGACAGTCAAAAGGTCGACATGGGTTTTTTTTCACTGTTTTTTGACCCGAATGGAAACAATTTTAAGTGCACCGTGTCCCCTTGCATGGCTCCCACCACGCCCTAGTGGGATAAAATACCACCTGTCAGCTCATGTTGGCTCAAAAAACAGTGAAAAAACCCATGTCGACCTAAACCATGTCAACCTGATGCTTGTGACGACCTAAGGACCTGTCGACCTTGTGCCATGTCGACCTAGACCCCCATGTCGACCTAGCAGTATGTCAACCGAGTGGTGTCAACCTAATGACTGTCGACCATCTTTAGGTCGACCAACTAGCCATATCCCATTCCACGGACAGCTTTGTCACAGCAGTTTCAAAATTGCCCTGAGGAAGCCGGCACGAATGCGCATAGGCCCTTGATGTAGGATAGCTTAGAAATGCTGAAATAATATCAATGAAATGTCAACAGTGGTTTCATGTACTTTGTGTGTTAAATAAAAATCAGTTGAGAGCCCCACTTACACAACGCTGACGCCGCATACCAATACCAGGGGAAGCGGTCAGTGTGGTCAGACACAAAGTGCTGACTGCAGTACCGAGCGGTGTAGGAACAACTGTACCCGTGTAATAGCACAGAGACGCCGCATAATAACATAAAAACGGCCAGTGTGCCCAGACCATGAGGCGGGATACGAAGCGCCAAGTACAATACTGAGCGGTATATGAACGTCTATACCCGTGTAACGGTACTGAGAAGCCACATACTAATATTAAGGAAAACAGCTAATGTGCTCAGACTGCACGAGACATAACAATATCAGGAGATTCGGTGTGTGCTCAGATTACCAAGTCATGACAAATACACTGAATTATTTGTATACAGACAATGCTTAGTAATACAATTATACCAATAAATATACACAATGTTTAAAAACTGACCCACTGTATATGTGCACGGACAATTGCAAGGAATATGCAAATGTGGGACTAATATGAATATAACTCACATCTGACCACAGGGGTTACTAAAATAGTATAAATAGTGTTAATTAGTGTTCATATTAAACCCAATATAAGGGAATGAACACTTGAACCATCTAACAAAAGGATTGAATGCACCAGATTATAACAACTATAGGGCCTTATTCTAGTTCACTCTTAGAGGCAAATTCCTTCTCAGATGGACAAAACCATGTGCACTGCAGGGGGGCAGGTGTAACGGGTGCAGATAGAATTAGATTTGGGTGAGTTATTTTGTTTCGGTGCAGGGATACTAACTGACTGCTTTATTTTTACACTGCAATATAGATCTCACTTTGAAGAAAAACCCCACCCAAATCTAATTCTCTCTGCACATGTTACATCTGCCCCACCTGCAGTGCACATGGTTTTGTAAATTTGAGAAGGAATTTGCCTCTAAGAGTGAACTAGAATAAGGCCCATAGTGTGTATAAATCACTGCAATTTATTGCAAAGCCATTAGAGGTGAAAGAAAGATAAATTGTATCCATTTATTATCAACAAAGTTGCTTATGATAATAAGAGTGTAAAGGTGCCCACAGACGCATCAATTGTACTGTGCTATGCGTTTTTGACTGTACAATGGTTCTATACAATTTTTCTTCCAGCTTGCTATGAGATGTGCACTTGGATGCATGCGATGCGATGCGATGAACCCATGTTTGTAATGTTAATTTTCAGATGTAGTCTAAAAAGTACGTGCAGCACATACTTTTTTAGACACACAATATCGGGCTCCCGGGAACGCGCATCGCGTCGCACAAGCCCATAAACACCACCCGATAATTGTACATAAGATGCGTTTTGTACTTAAAAAGTACAAAACGCATTTGATAATTGATGCGTCTGTGGGCACCTTAACACTGTATCCAAGCAATAAACCTGTCTGTACAGCAGTACATAATAATCTGCTGAAAACAGAAAACTCAATAAGGAGAGTCAGAGATATATTAAAAATAAATAAATACATACTAACAATATCCCTGGTTTAAGGTCACAAGTAAATTAACACATGAAACGTGTGTACATAAAAGCATCCACATCTTCATTTTAATCACGTTTTCAAACTTTTTTTGCACATCTATACTATTTATTTATTAAAAAGGTGCCAATAGTCACCTCTTTTTTTTACGAATGCCTGAATAAAAGTTATATTTTAAAAACGAGTAATTGTCAGTTGGACATCAAACATAAATATCTGTAGTGTGCACCCATTATTTCTCTACTATCTTTGCTCTTCAGTTTCAAAATTCACCAGAATTGATCAAATTTTAAATTGATTTGATTAAAACAAACAAATGACAAGTTACATTTGAAAAATTCAGACCGGCATGTCAGCACGGGTCAGCTGGGAGTCAGTGGTAACTGAGCGTGCACAGACCCCAGCCCCTGGGGAAGCAGATCTCAGAACCAGGCTCATACAGTGATCAGGGACCCTCAACCCTGGCAGTGTGTACAGGTATTACAGCATTGGAACACTAGTGTTATTCCTTACAGACAGGGTCGGTGTGCGGCTTCTGAGCACTCTAGCGAAAACTTTAACTTTCCCAACCAATACCCAATTTACCATCCCCTCCAGAGAAAGTGTGGATGGGGCATTTTAGAAATTCCACCGCCGCCTCCTGCATTAAGTACAACAAGGACGTCTTCCTCCTATACATCCTTCATTCTGTAATAGGCACCGTGTACCAGAAGCCAGATGTTATTCAGTAATGCTGGACTGCGTTTAGGAGATAAGCCCCATAGAACTAATTACTTTCTGTGATTAGCATTATGTTGTGCTGTCGGGAGGGTGTTACCACAACAAATGTATCCGACTTGTTAACGCAAGAAACATAAAACAATCCTGGACTATCTCTCACATTACTATTCGCAGAGAGATTGTGGCAACAGAGGCAAATCTAAGTGTCACCAGTATATAGGTGACTCCGAGTGTGTACGTATAGAGGAAGAGGAGTAGGGGGCCAAGGACAGATCCTTGGGGGACATGGATGGGAAAGTTGCCATATGGAGGCAGATGTAGAGACAGAGGGACTGATGTATTAATCCTGGGGAAGTGATAAAGTGGGAGGTGATAATGCAGCAATTGGCCCCTAACTGTCATTGTTCTAACCCAGTCAGATGCTTGACAGTTAGGGGCTGATTGGCTGCTGCGTTATCACCGGCCACTTTATCACTTAGTAAAGGCTTAATAAATCTGCCCTATGGATGGAGCGCTTGGACAGATAAGGAGTTCGGATAACTGGTGGGCGGTGTTTATGAGCTTGATAGGCAGTGAATGTACGCTGCTTAGCGAGCCTTGCTGAATCAGACCCACAGTGTGCTCACGTCACGTGGTAAGCAGGATGGCTTCTAAGATGACACCTACCACCATTCACCACATTTTGTCAAATCCATGAGCTGCAACCAGTGGCCGTGGCAGGAAACAGGAATATACAGCATATTAATGTATGTGTTTCAGCTTAATTAGTAAAACCAGATCTGGGGAATTTTCTTGCTTCTTATGTATTTTTATTTAGGGGCCGATTTATCCCCATCCGCGTCCCCAGGTGTGCTGTGATATTATCGGCCCAATAATTGATACATCGCACGGATGTATCAACTATTGCACACAGGGACAGAGCTTGCGAGAAAATCCCATCCCGGTGATGACACTCCCCAGCACATCATTTAGGTATTTTTCATGAAAAATACCCCAATCATATACAACGCAATGCCAGCCCCTCCTCCCCATTACATATCTCCCAACTGTCCAGCTTTCCGCAGGAACGTCCTGTTTTTTGGGGACATTCCTGTGTCCCACCCAGGGCCAGCAGTGTCCCGCGGCGGGCGGGCAGTCCCCGCTGCCACCCACTGGGCAGCGGTGAATAGACGTTGTGCATATGGCAGAGGGGCAGCAGCGCCAAAACAGGGGCATGGCCTCACGTGAGTGATGCGCAAAGGTCCCTCCTCAGTGCCGTGGAAAGTTGAAAGTTGGGAGGTATGCCATTACATTGATCTCCCACCAGTGCAGCAACCCCCTCTCCACCACTGCTCATACCCCCCTACCCGGGGATCAGAGCTCCTGGAAGGCTGCCTGTCATCAGGCTCCCTGCTGCTGTAAAGTGAGCTGCTGCTTTGCAGAATCACTCTACTGCATTTAGTGGGCGGCATCTAGCAATGAAAGAAGACTGCTTAGCGATCGAATCTGAATCAGGCCCTATAAGTATGGGAAATGTGATTATTATTATTATTATTATAAGAAATTACAAAAAAAAAGAAAAGTGCTTGTCTGCCTACAAGGATTCTCCTTATTGGTGTGTTCTCCCCCTATTCACTGGGGGCTCTCTGCAGTCTATCTAAACAAGATCTCTCATGGACTCGTCACTTGGGGCCTTTTGCCTCACGTGGTTTCCTACCATTCACCCAGATAGTCCTCTCCTGAAGACTCACACCTCTTGTCCTGCTGCTAGGGTACCCCTGAAAGTGGGGATCCCCCTCGTTCCTTCCACCGATCTACACATACTGTTGCCCTCTTAATGGAATCTCTGTCTCCATAATGCCAGGGACTATGGAGGCTCCACAGTCCCAGGACTAGCTTCTCTGTCCTGGACACACTAGCCTGTGTCTTGCATTCTCACTCCTCAGCTTACAATGAACTGCATGGCTGTGGGGGTGGGGAGGTTAGGGTTAGGCCACATGGGAGGGGGGAGGTTAGGGTTAGACTGTGGGGGAGGGGGGTAGGATAGGGTTAGGCTGCGGATGGGTGGAAGAGGTTAGGGTTAGGCTGAAGGGGAGGGGGAAGGTAATGGTTAGGCTGCAGGGGGTGAAAGAGGTTAGGGTTAGGCCACAGTGGAGGGGGAAGGTTAGGGTTAGACTGTGGGGGGTGGAGGAGGTTGGGGTTAGGCCGCAGGGGAGGGGGAAGGTAATGGTTAGGCTGCAGGGGGTGGAAGAGGTTAGGGTTAGGCCACAGGGGAGGGGGAGGGGCAAGATCTCTCATGGACTCATCACTTGGGGCCTTTTGCCTCATGTGGTTTCCTACCATTTACCCAGATAGTCCTCTCCTGAAGACTCACACCTCTCGTCCTGCTGCTAGGGTACCCCTGAAGGTGGGGATCCCCCTTGTTGCTTCCACTGATCTACGCATACTGTTGCCCTCTTACTGGGATCGCTGTCTCCATAATGCCAGGGACCATGGAGGCTCCACAGTCCCAGGACTAGCTTCTCTGGCCTGGACACACTAGCCTATGTCTTGCATTCTCACTCCTCAGCTTACAATGAACTGCATGGCTGTGGGGGTGGGGAGGTTAGGGTTAGGCCGCAGCGGAGTGGGAAGGATAGGATTAGACTGCAGGGGAGGAGGAAAGGATAGGGTTAGGCTGCGGATGGGTGGAAGAGGTTAGGGTTAGGCTGCAGGGGAGGGGGAAGGCAATGGTTAGGCTGCAGGGGCTGGAAGAGTTTAGGGTTAGGCCACAGGGGAGGGGGAAGGTTAAGGTTAGGCTGCAGGGGATGGGGGAAGGTTAGGGTTAGACTGCGGGGGGTGGAAGAGGTTGGGGTTAGGCCGCGGGGGAGGGGGAAGGGTAGGGTTAGGCGTAGTAGTGTCTTAAGATTAAAATACTGTGATTTGTCATTTTCATTTAATATCAGGTAATATATTCCCATACACGGGGTCTAGTTGATCCTGTGGTTGCCAGGCAGAGACTCTAGTACCTGCTATTGTATGTATTAGCAATGTCATACAATGACACGCGTGTAACATCACACAAATGAATGGCAACATAACATATTACTTGCACATTCTCCTCCCGGTGCAGAGGATTCCAGGCCTAATCCCTCTTCTCAGGAGACATTACTGTTAATTAGGTCATCAGCTACGAGGGATTAGGGTCAAATCATTGTCGCTGTGGTGGAGAATATGAAATTCACTCGCTCAGATAACGGATATGTGTCTGGGAAGGCCTGAGCCAGTCCTAGGCCCAAAACAGGTCCCATCGGTATTATGGCGGTAACAAAAGTGTGTGAGAGACGTCATTAATTATGTCACAATTGTGTGATCTGATATTAAACAATATGTTTGCAAAATCGAACATTTTTACAAAATTTAGCGTTGTCATCCCTTTGATGTTAATATTAGTGACGTGCCTTCAGCTGTAAGCAGCTAGGACTCGCAGCTAGGAGAGCGCAGCCCACTTCCATTGACACACCTGCCACACTTCCATTACAAGCCCATGTGGCGGATTTTTCTTGTGCTCCTCCCAGACAGCGCCCACGAACACCCATATCTTTGCCTCCCCATTTCTAATACCTGTCAGTCCATAGACAACAGGTAACGTATGCGATTATCGCAACATTGAGCAACTGACCTTGTAAACACAAGGAATTTGCGCTCCCCCGCTTCGGCGGGCAAGATCTTCATACATCTTGTCGGTCTCCCCTCCTGCTTCGCCTCGCTAATGAGGCGAAGCAGGAAGTGTTATTGCGGCGCGTTTAGTTTCAGGCAGCTGCTGGAAAGTGCAGTTAATGTCTGGGGTGAAAGAAAAAAGTGGGATAATGGGTTTATTTACTAAAATGGGACTTCTGGCACTACTGGGGACATGATATGTAATTGGCACTATTGGGGATATCTGTAACATGCACTACTGGGGGAATGATATGTAACTGGCACTACTGGGGACATGATATGTAACTGGCACTACTGGGGATATCTGTATCTGGCACTACTAGGGACATGATATGTAATTTACACTACTGGGGACATCTATAACTGGCACTACTGGGACATGACATGTAACTGGCACTACTGGGGACATGATCTGTAGCTTGCACTACTGGGACATGATATGTAACTGGCACTACTGGGGATAGCTGTAGCTGGCACCACTGGGACATGATATGTAACTGGCACTACTGGGGATATCTGTAACTGGCATTACTGGGTACATGACATGCAACTGGTGCTATCGGGGACATGATATGTAACTGGCACTACTGAGGACATGATATGTGACTGGCACCACTGTGGATATCTGTAACTGGCACTACTGGGGACATATGTAACTGGCACTACTGGGGACATGACATGCAACTGGTGCTATCGGGGACATGATATGTAACTGGCACTACTGAGGACATGATATGTGACTGGCACCACTGTGGATATCTGTAACTGGCACCATTAGGGACATCTGTACCAGCACTACTGGGGACATGATATGTAACTGGCACTACTGGGGACATGATATGTAACTGGCACTACTGGGGACATCTGTAACTGGCACTACTGGGTACATCTGTAACTGGCACTACTGGGGACATGATATGTTATTGTTGTACTTATATCAAAGTCACCAACAACAGACTTAAAGAAAATGGATAGATGTCTTGATTTCAGTTAACGGTATCTGTCTCTATGGTTGGTAGAGAACATTGGAGGCTAATCTGGGGAATATAAGAGTCCGCCATGTTTGGAGTTGGGGAGGAATTGACACTGGGACGGGTGTTGGGTTTTCCTTTCCTCCTGAACAGCACAATTAGCACGTATGACATGTTGTTCAGTGTGTATCTATGTTACGATGACATCACCAAATGCTATTAGTGCTGTGGGATGGCATTTTTTGGCATCCCACAGTGGCAATTAACTAATTGCTGTGTAACAATACACCTGAGACTAATCTGTCTGTCTATAGAGCAGAATTTGCCATTTCTTTAATTTTAGCAATCCGGTCATTGGAAATAATCTACACCAGGTATTTTTATATATTCCTCTCTTAAACACCTCATGTGCCCTGTATGCCATGGCGGGATTTCTAGCTCATAACAGGGGGGGAGGAATCTGTTGCTTAATTAATATGAGATGCATTACACAAACACAATAAGACTCTCCCCCAGTCTCGAAACCTATAAGCGTTCCCTAAAAACTCATCTCTTCAGGCAGCTTATCAAATTCCAGAACCAGTCATAGAACCTTGTATTCTGGTGGAATCGATGCCATAAAGAATACAGTATCTATCCTTATGTATCAATGCCTATTTCCCTATAGATTGTAAGCTTGCGAGCAGGGCCCTCCTACATTGTGACTGTCTGTAAATACCCTGTTTGTTGTATCACTGTCTCTTTTGTAAAGCGCAACGGAATATGCTGCACTATAAGAAACTGTTATTGAATAAGTAAATAAATAAATTACACTGGTACAAATTTTTATTTGCTGAAAACATTACGGCATTCATTTACTAACATGGGAGTTCTATTTCAGATGCGATGTTGCTACGGGCAACCAATCCGAACCTACTTCTTATTTATTTACCGCCTTCTAGAAGATAATAGATAGAATCTGTTTGGTTGCCCATAGCAACATCCAACCTTCACAGAACTGAGAAAATAAACCCCTACATGTAGCCGAATACTAATAGAAATACATGTGAATAGGTCCAACCAAGCGTCATAGCAGCGATCCCTGATGTATGTTATATAAGAGCAAACCTACCTGGTTTACAGCCGCATCAGTAACTTATTTCTCCCGCGGCCGATACGCTTAGAAGTAGTTCACGCTGACGAGGCGACAAGGCAATCCCGCCTCATGGCGAAAAGAACCCTTTTGCCAAAAATATTCACCTCCAACATCCCGAATGGAATCATTCAGTGAGACGCTGTCAGGATCCGGCGCCGCGCCCTCGCTCTGCTGCCTGGCATGTTTGCTGATCCACACGAAAAAGGAATCAGATATTTTCTGAGTGGTCACTTTGAAATGGCTTATGGTGAATGCAAAGAGGATTAGTGCGAGGGCCATCTGTAGGAGAGATGATTAGCTAATAGGGTTAGTGAGACCATTTCCTCGCTGCCTTCCATGCACATCACTGCTCTGTCTTTCAGCGAAAAGCCCAAGGGGCCCATTTATCAATGATAGCATGTACAATGCGATCTGGGTGGAATATTCACCTATCAGGGATGACACTCCGAAAGGAGCCCATCCCTGCGATGTGCTGAGCCGGGCGCCGGGGGGTCTGGGCATGGACAGTTAGCAATGACCTTCCGCCGACCGCACTGCCCCGGCAGCAGTGCAGTGTGTAGCCCACAGGCTACAATGGGCTAACGCCATCTCAGACTGGCGGTAGCCCGGGGATGCAATGCGCTGCTGCCTGGTGTTGATACATTGGGCAGCTTCACATCCTCCATAGTAACCTATGGGGGAGGTGGCCGGCGGCGGTACAGGAGGGATTACAGGTTCCTGCTGCAGTCCCTCCTGATACATTCCAGTGAGACTTAATATTTGCGGCTAACCCCCAAATACACCATTTAGCTGCAAATATTGCATGATAAATGCGGCTCCAAGTGACTTTTATTGCTGAAAGCACAAATATGAGGTCATACTCAGGCCCGGCAACAGGGGGGGGGGGGTCTAGTGGGACAACTGTGATGGGCCCCGACAGAAGCAGAGCTTGGCTGCCGCCATCTGTGCCCTGCCGCAGCCGTCTACCTGTGTGGTGACGGTCCCTCTGCTGTACTCGGCCACCTACAGGCTGTGCCGCAGAGTCGCGCAGCCACCGCCTGTACTGCGTGTGCGCCCTGGCCACTTGGTCGGCCGTCTGTACTGCAGCCCGGCGGTGAAGCACAGCCTGTAGGCGGCCGAGCGCAGCAGTGGAACCCCACATATTCCTAGAACAGGCGGACTGTGCAGTACGAGTAGGTGTGTGGGTTCCCAGCAGGTGTGGTGGTGCTTAGCCCCTCCACCGCTGCCGCTAAGGCACTGCTGCAGCTGTCCACAGCCCCTCCATTGTTGAGTGAGTTCCCCTTGCACCCTCCACACCATTGGCAGTTTTATGTGTTTTGCAGCTACACTTGTGTTCTACTGTATGTGGGTTTGTGAGTATTACCCAGGCCTAGGTCTGATGGAGGGGCCCAGCAGCACATGCTTCAGTGTGGCCAGGTAGGTGCTTAAAGTGCTGTTTTGTCTCTATATCCCACAATTAGACCACACCCTCTGAAATGTACCTGGGCCCGGCCAGGCTCTCTACTGCCCTGCATGGGAGGGCATTCCACAGAGTCCGTGCAGCCTGAAGAAAGTCCGGCCATCGGGAATGGAAGCGAGTAATGTGTGTGGATGAGAGACACAGATCTTGTGAGGAGCGTAGAGGTCAGGTTGGAAGATATTTGCTGATAATAGAAGAGATGTATGTTGGTGTAGTTTGGTTTATGGCCATGTGTGTAAGGGAAAGCAGTTTATATTGAATTCGGTAGAATACAGGCAACCAATGGAGGAACTGACAGAACGGATCAGGAGACGATGAGTGTGTGGCTAGGAAGATCAGCCCCGCAGCTGCATTCATGATGGATTTTATTGGTGAGAGGTGCAACTAGGGTTGCCACCTCTCCCTTCTGGTGGCAACCCTCCCACATTCTCCTGGAATCCGGGTGTCTTAAAAAGCCTCCGGTCCCCCCCCCCCCCCTAATTGCCGGTCGCCGTCGCCACCGCTGCAGAGCTGCCCAGAGCAGACGCGCCTCGCGAGATGATGATGCAATCATCTCGCTAGTGTCACTGTCTGCAGGCCCGCCCAGCGCTGCTGCTCCCGGACCCCGGAGTGACCTGCATGATCAGTCTCCTGCACTGCCCACCAGCCCAGCCTGCCAGCCAGCCCGCCAACCAGCCAGCCAGCCAGCCAGCCAGCCTTAGGTAAACAGCCAGCATGATTTATATATTAATATACTGTATGTATATATGTATACATATGTACCGTATTTGCCGGCGTATAAGACGATCCCCCAACATTTCCACTTAAAATATAGAGTTTGTTATATAAGTGCACCCGGCGTATAAGACGACCCTCCCACTTGGAGGCATGTTTTTCAGGGTAAAAAAGTAGTCTTATACGCCAGCAAATACAGTATATATATGTATGTATATGTATGTATATATATATATATGTATGTATATCTATGTATATATATATATATATGTGTGTGTGTGTGTGTATATATTATATATATAAAATATGTGTGTGTGTATATAAATGTGTAAAAATTCATTTAGGGGTCTGATTGTCTACTAGACACCACGCCCACTTTTTAATAGTCCACGCCCACTTGCGGAGGCCACACCCCCTTTTGCGGGAGCGCACATGCTGAAGGCGAGCATATTAGGACTAGGGGGGGGGGGGGAATCTCCAGGAATCAATAAAGAGTGAGGTGGCAACCCTAGGTGCAACACAAGACACAAGAATGGTCAGAATTACTGGAGGAGCCCCGATTTGCTGTTTCGGCCAGCGCCCCAGGGCAGAAGTCGCTACTGATTATTCTCATGTATCGCTACTGATAAACATTACCGTGTAAGGTAACAAGAGAAAAGTATGTAGCGTTCCATCGTATCACACAGGAGAAGGAAGTATTATCCGTAATCCCTGAGAGTGCAGGTTCTCAAACAAGTAAGCCTTGTATTGAGTATATAGGATGATACTTCAATCATCTACCTGTGATGACTTGTTATCCTGACTCAGCAGTCAGACATTACTCTGGCTTCTCTCTCTCTGATGTATAGTTTCCATATGTCTGTAACAAGACAGTGGGGCTATTTATTGCATTAAACAATGTAGAGTCTGCTGTTTCTGCATCATTGTATGTATCCCCCGCATACTAATAGCTGAATGCAGTAGATTCACAGAAGTCTCCTGCACCCCGCAGTCACCGTTATTCTCAATCAGGTCTATGGCGTTACCTAATTCAGACCCAGTTGCTGATCTGTGAATATCGCTATTTGGCGATATTCACAGATCTGTGCATGTGCCAGGGCACTTATGCGAACATTTAAGCCTCGCAACTGCAGTATAAGTTCTAATGGGTGAAAGAGACGACGCAATGGGGATGGCCGTGTCGGCTGCATGATGTCACACACAGCCTCTGCAACCTTACACATTGCCGGCCTGTGGCTGGCTGCGCAGCTATGGGGCTGCCGGTCATATGCGAGCGCTACACTCTGGAGTTGTACTTTTGCAGGATTTCGACCTGGGTTGACCCTTTCACACACAAAAAAACCTGTGTTGAAAAGCAAATGACCGTGTCGACATGCTTGACCCGGTAAATTATTTTGGCAGTGAGAACGGGGTATTACTGAATGGGAATCTGCTACAGAAATGTAAATAAATTAAAATCTGAAAAAAAACGATCAATTATTATTATTAACAATTAAAAAAAAATTCCTATATTTTGTTTCTGTACCAATTATACAAGATCATGGGTGAGATTTAATGGGATGAGAGATTCAGAAAGTGAGAGATTTGGTAAGAAATCTCCAGGGTTTTTTTTTAAAGCGGCAATCATTTACACTGCAAAATCAAACTGGTTTTGCCGTGTAAATGATTGCCGCTTTAAAAAAACTGGAGATTTCTTAACAAATCTCTCAACTTCTGAATCTCTCATCCTATTACATTTCCCCCCATTTCTTTTTCTCTGTTCAAGAAATGATAGACTCACGGACTACTCTCATAAATGAATATTTATAAAAGATACAAAGATAACATATATATATATAAGATGTATGAATCATGTTAGGGAACGTATGTAAATGGATGTAGTGATGTAGATGTGTGATGTAGAAACAGCTCCCTGGCACTCAGATGTATCTATAAATTGTGCATCACCTTCTTAGAAAGCTGTACCTATAAATATGCATCCATATACGCCCAGAATATAATCATATTAGCCTGAGCCACTGGTAGTCAGTACTGGGAGTAACACATTACCAGTGGGAGAAAGTATGTTGGAAATGTGTGCACAGGTGTTGAGTTATATACAACAGAACCAACAGTCAAACTATGAACAGCCCAGTTAACCAGCAAAGCTGTACTCACTGTTACATGTACACTGATGGAGTGTTGGCAGTGTAATCGTGTAATACACCACAACTGCTAGTGAGTGTATTCTGCAAATGGGCAATGGTGCAAGGGAGCTTTATATCAGGTATTAACCAGGTCTCTCATCAGTGGCTTAGCTACATATGTGGCAGACCCTGCGGTGGCTTGGGGGAGCAGTGCCAGCAGGGTCTGTGGTGGGCGCCGCTGGCTGAACTGACAGGTGACCCAGGCAGCACTGAGCCCTAAGCTGGTCCCGCCCTGTACATATCTAATGAGCGGGGACCAAGTGCAGTGCATATTGAATGAGCAGGTCCCCGCCCCGTGCATATGTAACTATGGTGCCCGTAGTCCATCGCATCACCTCTTCTTGGGGGGGGGGGGGCACCGGAATTTTTTGGGCAGGGGGGAGAAAAAACTCTAGCTACGCCACTGTCTCTCATAGGAGCTAATCAAGACACGTTAGTCTGCCACCATGTCACTGTACACAGTAAAAAGTGTCCCCTTTACATGCTCAGTTGAGATATTGGTGGCCATCTTGGGATAGATTATGTAGTCTCCCTGGAGTACAGGAACACCGGAGTCTGCTCAGTAGTGCACTCTTCTTTCAACAAAGGCAACATATTTGTCATAGGTGTTTTACAATGATATGTGTGGCACAGAAAACATCAGAAACAGAGAAACAAGAGAGAATGCTGGAATTTCTGTATCTATTATTATCCCTTTGATGTTACATTGACACATGTCACTGCCCCTGTCACATGCAGCCCTGTCCTCATTGACACATCACTCATCTCCTGATATACTCTGTGCTGCTGGGGACCCTGCTCCTCCCACTATATAACTCTCAGTCTGTGGCTTCCTGCTGCCTCCATTCCCCTCCTCACATCATGTCACTGCTCCTGTCACATGCAGCCCTGTCGCCACTGACACGTCACTCATCTCCTTAAACACTATGTGCTGCTGGGGTCCCTGATCCTCCCACTATATAACTCTTAGTCTGTGGCTTCCTGCTGCCTCCATTTAGGGATGGCCATCAATGCCATTGCGATCGATGGCAATTTTGCAACTGGCCATCGATAGTGCTTAACTATGCAATGGATGACCATCCATATTTTTACATATCGATGGTCATCCATTGTATTTGATTCATTGGCCTGTGGGCCAATCAAAACACAGGGGGCGGGGCTTTGTGGGTGTCGGGGGCTGAGCTATTCTCAGTGTGCCAGCACTTTGAAAAAAAAAACAAAAAACAGCAAAACATCGTTTTGCTATTCCATCGATGGAGGGAAACCATCTGGTTCTCCCCCATCAATGGCAAAAGTATTCGACATCGGGCAGGAACCATCGATGATTTCGAATAATCCCTACCTCCATTCCCCTCCTCCCATCATGTCACTGCCCCTGTCACATGCAGCCCTGTTCTCACTGACACATCACACAGCTCCTCATATCCTCTGTGCTGCTGTGGACCCTGCTCCCCCCACTATAATAATTCTAAGTCAGTTTTCCAATTCCATGTGGCTACCTAGGGGCCAAATCACATATAATGGTGGAAGAAGTGGTGATATTCCTTTGCGATCAGTAAAAAAACATTTATACATGTACTTACAATATTGTGTCTTGGTTGCACCCTTAACAAAGCAGAGATGTCTGTAAAGCCTGTGCTGCACCTGACTATGGAACAGTGCCACAGTCACAATGCTGTGACGTCACAGGAAAGATTGTAATTGAAAAGTATAATGATTTATAAGTATTATAATGCATAACAATCCCCTACAGACAGAAGGACAGATATTATCTGTTGCTCAGAGCCTGAAAAATGATTTGTCAGAAGTGGGATTCGAACCCACGCCTCCAGAGGAGACTGCGACCTGAACGCAGCGCCTTAGACCGCTCGGCCATCCTGACTGTGTGTTAAACAATGCACAGGGTGCTACTAGGCTCTACCAGCTCTGTGTCCTCCCATGTATCTAATATCGGCGGTATACTGACAATCATGTCACATAACACACTGGCTTTGTGCTGCCTATAAAACAGAAACTGTTCCCTGGGAGAGGCTGCAGCGTCTGTGTCTGTACTGCAGAATGAACAAGTGTAGCTCACACACACTATAATGCTAATCATGCTGCAACAGCCAGTGACGTTTACACTGTACATGATGAGCTCATTGTCACAATGGAACGCTGAGGATGCCTTCTGAGGGAGTTCTATTCTTAAAGCCTCTGGTTGGTCAGTGCATGCTGCCATATCCGAGCCTCTGCTTTATGTTACACTTTCACACATGTATTCAGTTGTGTTTAGTCACAGAGATGGTGATAGTGGTTATTATAATAGGGACTGATAAGGGAGCATATTTATTAACAGCATTTGTGGGAAACCTGTATTAGATGTTGTTAGACAATTTCTGGGAAAAGTAATGGGGGGAGGATTCGGAGTCGCAAATTGCGCAGATCTGGTGGAAGCAAGCATACCGCATGTGCGCTAAAGGGACAATCTAGGGATGGCCATCGACTATCGATGTCCCCAAAACAACGATGGTTGGGACCTAGTGTTCGATGTTTTGGGCATCGATAGTGGAGGGTCGAATAGTTTCATGCCATCGATGGAAGGCTTGTGATGGTAAGGCTGGGGCCGCATGTGCACCGGGTGTGCAGAGTTGCTGCATTTGCTCTGTGCATGCGCGGCGAATCGATAGCAGGAACCATCGATGGTAGGAGGTAGAATTTTTTAGAGCCTTCATTGGTTCCTGCTTTAAATGATGGGGGATGTGCCATCCCTAGGACAGTCCAGGCTCTGCGCGTGTGCTGGATCAGGAATCCGCACGTGGACAGAGATGTCTGGTGAAGGTGGATTTATCCGTCCTCTGATCGACCACAGTTTCTGTGTAATGTCCGTCAGTAATCGCACGGTGTCCCAATTGTCTTGCTTGGTGGCACTATGTGGACAAAAGGTGGGGAGCCTGTGTCAGCCGGATCTTATGCACCCAGCATGGTACCTAAATTAATTATAATCACTGGGGCCAAATTGTGAATAATGATAATTATGTGAATAATGATAATTATGCCATCAAAGTAAAATGCCACCTTGGAACAAAATGTTACAGGGAGTACCTGTGTTTTTAATGTAGACAAGGGGTGGCTGGTTATTGTAAAGGGGCCTATTTACCATAGGATTGCATATGCAATGCGATTTGGGCGTGATCTACCACCCCATCGGTAGTAGTGTTACCTCTAGGAATTTTGGGGGCAGGGCGCCGTGGGGGATTCCGACAGTCAGTAGCCCGACGTCGGAATCCCGACTGCACAGCGGGGGGAGCGCAATGAAGCCCCTTGCGGGCTCGCTGCGCTCACCACGCTGCGGGCACAGTGGCGAGCTGAGCTTGCCACCTATTTTATTTTCCCTCTATGGGGGTCGTGGACCTCCACGAGGGAGCAGTCGGGATTCCGATGTCGGTGTAATGACTGTCGGAATCCCGACTGTCGGTGAGCCGTCCGGCACCCGGGTCCCGCTGCACGGGGCAGCGCAATGGGGGTGGACCGGGCCCGCTGACATCATCATTATAGGCAGTCCCGGGCCACCGCCGTCACTAAAGGGGGCGTGCCCGGGCAGCCGCGTCACTAAAGGGGGCGAGCCCGGGCTGCCGCATCACGAAAGGGGGCATGCCCGGGCCACCACCGTCGTGCAAGGGGGGGGGGGGGGGGCGGACCTGGCCTCGCCGAAGTCCCTGAGCTAGCGAGAACACTAGGTAGGATGTTTGGGCAGAACTAGGGACAGGGGCTCCGAAAAGGGTGGGGTCTATTTGATATCCGGCAAAATCAGTCAAAATTTCAACAAAAGTTTTAGGTAATGTAAAAAGTGGCACACAGTATCGCCACCTCCGGTGTGTGTTCATAAGCTCTCCGCTGGGGTCACATCACTACGCGCATTATGCAGCTGGCACTAGTTGTGCACGCGCATTTCAGAAATAACCACTGCATTTCCATAAATCTATCCATTCATTTCTCTTGCTCTATCGATCTGAAGAAATCGCACATGCGGAATTCCCTCTGATGACAGAGCGCCACCAAGGCACTATATATATGGCACGTGGCTAATAGATTACTTAATTGATTAGCTAATTGGAAAAGAGTTATATGGCTGTCAATGTGCATAAACAACAGCTAGTACAGGCTGTCACATTATCTGGAAGCAGCAGCCACGTTACAGCGGATCAAGGGCAAGTAGTACTGTATAGGCTTTATAATTAGCCAACACCAAATAAATGACCCTCTACTGGAAAATACGAGGGTTGCAGAAGTTCTGTGTAGCAGCATTAGGATACGGCTGCAGGCGGAGTGCTTTTATACAGGCTACGTACACACCTGGGCGACATGTATGCTGATAGGGAAGCTTCACATACTTACCAATCAATATGGCAGTCCAGACATCACGGCTGTCCGCAAGGGCGTAACTACCATAGGTGCAAGGGGTGCAGCTGCTATGGGGCCCAGAGCTGAAGGGGCCCATCTTTACTGTCTAAGTAATATGTTTTACATACATTTGTCACCATCAATTGCTAAATAGGGGGCCCTTACAAACCTTTGCTATGGGGCCTATGAATATCTAGTTACGCCACTGGCTGTCCGCCCAGCTGCAGTCCTTGGAGCCAGTATAAGGGCAGCCGGCGGGTTGCCCATACACACAGCAAGATATGCCGACAAACCTGAAAAGGGGATCCGGTCAGCATACCGGCATTCAGGTTGCTGGCAGTTGGAATACTGATAATGGTCAGAAGACTGGTCTTGGGGCGGTTACGCTGCAGGAAGGGGGGTTAGGGTTTTTTTTTTTTAAATACTTACCACCCGGGTGTCAGTATTGTGAGCAATTTGATGCCACAGACATCTTCTGACCGGCGGCATCCTAAGTGCCGGCAACCCATCTGCAAGATATACCGGCATCGTCTGTGCTGCAGAGCCAACATTATATGACTGTGAACAATTTCATCCTCAGACATATCGAGTGTAAACACCTGCTGATGAATTACAGATATATCATTCATCATTATATATCTATCTAGTGCAGGGAACCACAAACTATTTTGCTCTGGGACCCCCATCAGACAATAAAAATAATTTCAGGACCCAAGCAAGTTACTGCAGAAGGTCATCACATCACACGTGTGGTCAGTAGACAGCACATACATGGCAGCATTGTGGAGGCTCAAAATGATTGGAGGAGTCTAAAATAACAGACAATTCAACAGATTTTCCAGAAAAGTCATCAGCCTGATGGTCAGCAACATGGAGTCGCGACCCCATGCTGAGCAGGTCGGGACCCACTTTGGGGTCAGGACCCACAGTTTGAGAACCTCTGATCTAGTGTGTACCCAGCTTTATACTACTACAAGGTGACAAGGGTAATGGCCGGGTTGTTGACTTGTCCAGATGTGGTGTGAAAGCACCAAAACTTATAACCTGGGATGACCAACCCAGCAATTCAACCCGGGTTATAAGAAGGGTTAAACCCGGGTCACCCTCTGTATAATGGGTGACACCGCACCCGGGTCAGTGCCAGGTCGGACCTGGGATTGAGGTGTGAAAGGGGTATAAAAGACTTATTTCACAGCAAAGTGATCCGAATTCAGCCCCTGCCTCAATAGTCGTGGTCACATGGTACCGAGAGGAATCGGCAGGGGTGGGGGCAAGTATTTGGCGAGGCGGCGTCTAAGCTGCTCTGTAAGCTGCGGTGTTTGCAACTTACCCAGCAAAACTGAATCAGGCCCTGACATTACACACCTGAAGCAAAGGACGTCAGGACTGCAGGAGGCGATTTTAAAAATCCAGGTGTGTGCTACCGTCAGCAACTTATAACTCGCCCATCACAGGAACACTTTCACCGTGAGTCATGTGACACAAGTGACATTACTAACTCTCCAGATCTTACCGGTGACATCACCACTTATTTCAAATAAATAAATAATAACGCAGTTGACATATAAAGAAAACCTTGTATTCAAGTGGGATCTATTATAAGAAGTCTTATCCGGTTGTTAGACAAGAAACTCAGGTAGGACAAGTCCAGGCAATGCGATGTTACAGCACGAGACACTTCTTCAATGTTAGTCAATTCGGGTTTATTTTTATTAGATAACATTTCCGCAGTTGCATAAACATATAAAACGCTTCACAGGCTCCGAGAACACGTACAGCGTCGGTACAGATACACCTGTTTCTGAGAATCGGTGCCGCCAACTGCATTCTTCCCATACATGACAGCTTTTTGGGTTGGTCGAATTGGAACAAAAGTGCACTGTACCCCATGCGAGGGTACGATGGCTGCCCAGCACTTCCACTGGGCCACCCACACATCGTTCCGCTACCCCGAATACTGAATGCCGCTTACAGGAAAAACAAATAATAATGATGACATCAGATAATTAATTTATTGAACAATACATTGCATACTATTCAATTTATCCACCGTATCTTATAAATAACACCTTTTAAAAACTAGTATTTGGTTAGTAACTTGTGTGAATGCCCCCGAGCATTAGGCCAAATTCACACCTGATTGCTGATGTCGGAATTCGCTGATCGAGTGATTATCAAATGAATGCGAATGCGTATGGAGTGTATCGGACATGGGCAAGTGGAAATAGCAACAGAAAGAGTGTATGGATCTAATTGAAATCCCCTCACAGTTTGACTGACAGGAAGCCGGCATTGGGTGGTGACAACTGAACATTTCTGGGTGTGTCAGGAACACCGCAGGCGCGATCAAGACGTTTTCGGGGAGGGTCTGTGAGGTCAGCTCCGGCCTTGATCAGCCTGATTCTGTCGCAGAGTTAAGGTGCCCATACACTCTTGAAGAAGTTGCATCCAATCTTACATACCTACAGAACGTATTAAAGGCCCCCATACATTAGGCCGACTTGTCCTTAGGACAAGTCGGACCAAATTCTCATGTGAGCTCCCCGGGAGGCTCTCATACAATTTGGCACTTGATGAGCCAAATTTTACATGTGATAAATCGCTTGCGATTTATCACGTCGGGGAGCAGGGGGCGGGCGGTGAGGGTCAGGGGGCTGGTGGTGATCGTCATCAGGGGGAGAAGTGGGGCGCTTAGCTGGCAGCGCCGGCGAGTGCTGACCTGACCGGGCGGTGTGATGATCACAGATATCAGCAGCGCTGCCTGACGGGACGCGCAGTGGCAGGTATTAGATTTTTAAAATACCTGTCAAATGACTGGCCGTTCTCTGATTGGCTTAAAATACCTGTCAAATGACTGGCCGTTCTCTGATTGGCTGAGCTCTCAGCCAATCAGAGAACGGCCAGTCATTTGACAGGTATTTTAAAAATCTAATACCCGCCACTGCGCGTCCTGTCCCGCAGCGCTGCTGAATGATATCTGTGATCATCACACCGCCCAGCCAGGTCAGCATTGCGCCGGCGCCGCCCGCTAAGCGCTCAGGGACCCGCTGCCCGCCCCACTGCTTCCCCGGTCAGTCTGCATGCATATGCCTGTCAGGTGGGCAGGCATATGCATACAGGGAGGTCGGACGTGATCTTATGTGCTGACCGTCCAACCTCCCTGATCCGATCCGATGCGCATGGGACCGCAGATATCACACACCTGCAATTTTGGGGCGATTTCACCCGAATATCGGCCCAAAGTGCCGAAATCGGATGAAATCGTCCCAAACTCGCATAGTGTATGGAGGCCTTAATTCCCACCCCAATCCGATGCGCACTGGACCCTACATCAGATTGGATGTCACACAGATGCTATTTCCACCAATTTCCCCCGATTTCTCGAGCTAATCCAGCAAAATCAGGCCCAAATCGCATAGCCTTTACTGACATTTGCACAGAATGGAAAAATCATTAGATGTTTTGTGAATTGGGTGTGGAATTGCAGGTGGAATAATGATCTATTTGAAATCCACTCGTAGATTTGCATGGGCGGGTTTTCACTGTGTCTGGGTAGCGGCTTTGCAGATGAGCGATCAGACTCGAATCAGGCACATTGACCGGCTCACAGGTGTTGTCCTTATTAGAAAAATATACTGCTGCAATGTTGTGTAGATGACAGAAAAAAAACAAGAAAAACACTTCTTATACTTAATAAAAAAGAATGGCAAAGACCCCAGTTTTGGGTACAATTAAGTAGCGTCTAGGTCCCCATCGCCAGACGGACCTGGGCACACCAGGCACTGGGCACAGCATCACCTATTGGGAAAAGTTTTGCGCCCCTTATCCCTCCAAAAGCTGCTGTATCAGCAGGATCTGTGGTCCCCTGTCCGCTCCTAGCTCCAGCATCTAATGAAAACAGACCATCACAAAATGTCCACCCCCATACAGCAGAAGGGGCAGACATTTTGTGATGGTCCATTTAGATTAGAAACAGAAGCCAGGAGGGGACAGGGGAACCAGGACGCAGAACTTCTGCGGGTCCCGGCCACAGGCGAGCTCCAGGCAGGCAGCATTACAATAGCCCCGCAGACCCCCGGTGCCCACACCTACACATCACCTCCATGCCACCGCGGGGCAATTGTTACGCCACTGCCGTGTGATGCCACTGATTTGGCACCCAATAGCCCAGGTCCTAGCGACAAAGGGAAATAGGCCCATACTATTTTATGAAATAAATGTTAATTTTATATTGATAGTTGTGGAACATACATTTTTGAAAGGGTATATACTGCAGAATATTATATATCTATATAATCTATCTATATTTCAACAAGGCTGTTCAGTTGCGAGGTTTCAGTGGGACGCAGTGACGTCATCAGCAATGCCCACCCACGGGTGACGTCGCCTGTCGCTAGGGTAAACTTTCCCCAGGCCCATTATACACATACACACTGTCATCTTTCGCCTTCAGGGCCCCACCGCTACTTGTTATTAAGCCGGGCCCGGGACTATATAGTTTGCATATCCGCCGCTATGTGATTACCTGCCGGCTGCTTTCCCCTACGGGGAGCGCGGGTTATTACGTGCGTGTGTGTGACTGTGTGATGTATCAGTGCGCCCTCAGGCTGCGGTCTCCATGGCAGCGGCAGCACGCGCCTCTGAGCGCTCTCTTGGCGCCCGCGCCGCGGCCACTGGAGGGAGCTTTCCCCGCTCTTTCCCCAGCCACGCCCACTCACCCCCCCAGCAACCGGGCGGTCACGAGCCGGCGGTGGCCGGACTCGGAGGTCGCACGCTGTGTTGTTGTGTTGAATGCTGCCACCGCCTGACTGGGACTGCGGACAGGGGGGTATATCCTATATCTAGTTTCCTCTCTTATTTGTGACCATGGTAATTGTGACGAATGTTTATAACTAAATATCTATGTATATCTATATCTAAGTAATTATAATTAATTGAAAGGGATAATGTAGGAACGAACACCCTTGGAATGCAGGGGTAAAGTTGCATACACTACAAATACAATTAATGATATGCGTGCTTATGATATCAATTATGATATCTTTGTGCATATTGTTAAGTTTGTGCACAGTATATCGTTAACGATGCGTGCTGACGATATTGTCATTGGCTGCAGGATCCCTCCGCTAGCCGCCAGGTCTCTGCTGCAGGCCGCTTGGACGCTGCAGCCCCCACCATCACCATCTTCACAGATAATGGGGGGCCGGGGATACAGGTGTATACTGTATCTGTCACTGGGTCCAATCCAGCTTTGCGATGTGTATTCTACCCCTTTCACATTAGAAAATGCAGGGACTTACCTGGGAAAATGGTCCCTGGATCAAGCAGGGACATCCCGGGTTGGCCCCTTTCACACCACCCTTGTCCCTGCATTTTCTGGTGAGAGGGGGAGCAGCAATGTCCAGGCAGCGGGTGGCGGGTGACTGGGTGTTAACCCATACCTGAAGGGAGGAGAGGACCTCACTGCATTGCTAATTAACATACCTCCTAACATCAGAAGGCAGCAGGGTATGGGTAGCTTCACTGAACGATCCCCTTTTTCAACATTTTGGAGGCATGGCCATCGCCTCCTGAGCAGCCAGCTCCCTCCCTGCACTGTTAGATGCCATGATGTGTGCAGCATCTATTCAGTGTTCACCCGCTACTTTACAGACCAATGGTGATCACAGGCTCCCCCCAACCTGCTCCCCACCTATGATACATTGTGGCCCGCGGGTGGGACTACAAATGGCAGGTCTGTCCTAATTTAGGGCCTGATTCGGACTCCAAATAGCAGGACTGTCCTAATTTAGGGCCTGATTCGTGTAATCTCAGTCTAGCAAACCGGTAAATGCCACCCCCAGCCAAATGACACCCCACACACACCACGGCGCCCAAATAGCGATGATGGATGGTTTGATCGCGTTCATCGCAGCAGGAAAGCCGCTCAGTGCATACACACACTGAGCGGCTTTCCCCCTGCCCGGCGCCGACAGAGGGGGGAGGACGGCTTTGCATAGCGCAGCGCTATGCAAAGCCGTCCCGAAAGCCGCTCATCTGCTGGTATAACCAGCAGATGAACGGCTTTCCCGGCGATGTTGTGGGAGCCATACACACTGGGCGGCTTTGAGCCGAAAGCCGCTCCAACCTCCTGTTTTGAGTGACTTTCAGCTCAAAGTCGCCCAGTGTGTATGGGCCTTTACACCTCCTGAAAATCTCTTGCTCTTTGGGAAAAATAGCTCAGTGTGTACGCACTACTTTGGTGACCGATATATCTATCAGAGTCTTTTGAAATGAAAATCTTCTAGTGTGTATGGGCCTTCAGCTATAAAAAACTAAACTTGAAATACTCATGACCCACCTTTTGTGCTGTTGACCTTCCCATTGTAGACCTAATGGGCCATACACACAGATCGATATTCAGACACTTTCTGAGTGATTTTACATATTTTTACTAAATCAATCAGAAAATGGTTCAACATCTCTGGGTGTGTGTAGCCCACACAGCGATGCCGTTGCGCAGTCCTGCGAGTCACCGACGCAGAACAGCCCCACTTGTCAATTCTGTAGTGGTCGCTCAGAAGGCCCTGCACATCTTTGGGTCTGTGGTGGACTTCTGAACAATCACCTGAGCCGCCCTGCCTCTCCCACCTGCTGCTCTGCCTTAGACAGAACTGTTCACAATTAATTATCCTTTGACTAGCAGGCTAAAGAGTTAATGAAGTCCTTCCAGGCCTGTGGCTATCCTGAACAACTTGTTCAGGGAGCCTATGAAAATACTAGAGAGACAGGGACATCCTTCTTCCTGATAAAACATCTCTTAACTGCCCAACCGATGACAATACCAAAATTGCTTTCACATCCACTTTTAATAACGATTATAAGGAAATTCGAAAAATTGACCGCAACAATTACTCTATTCTCAAACAAGACCCTATTCTCAGGGATGTATTACCAATCCATCCGTCCTTTATTTTCCAAAAAAAAAAAATTCTTTAAAGAGCCTTTTGGCACCTAGTTTCCTTAAAAACCCACCCTCAACAGAAATTATACCATCCATGACATCTGGATGGTTACCTTTAAAACCAACTGGCTGCTATAAATGCGGCAGAACCAAATGTATTACCTGCAATTATATTGCCAATAAAGTCACTACAATTAACTTATTAACAGACAGTGTCAAAATTCTAGGTTTTATTAATTGTAGCACTACTCACTACTTACACATATATATATATATATATATATATATATATATATATATATATATATGCTGACATGTACAGTAGTTGCGACCTAAAATATGTTGGCCGAACTACAAGACCTCTAAAGACCCAGTTTCTCGAACACTGGAGAATTGTTCAGAGGGGTTATCTTCTGCATAGTGTCTCACTGCACTACGCTGAACATCAGTGACCCTAAATGCCTTCATCATACGGGCCTTGAACATATACCACCCACTAAACGGGGCGGTGATAGATTCTTTATATTGTGCAAACAAGAAATGTATTGGACATTTAAGATGGATTGCTTATTTCCCAATGGTCTTAATGAAGCAGTGGAGCTCAATATTGTACTTTAGATCCCTCCTTGTTTAGAAGATATAATATATATTTTTTATTATTATTTCATTCTTATTTTTATATTTATATTTTTTAATTGTTTTGTTTTCTGTTTAGTCTTTATTGATTTAGTAAATTTATTATTAACGTGACATCTCTTCACAATAATATTAATTAAACACCTTTTCACCATTTTGTTTATGGGATTCAGTATTGAATCCCGGCGGTCGGGATCCCGGCGTTCAGAATCCCGACAGCCGAAATGCCGACAAGGGGGGGACGTGGATCGCCCCCCCTTGCGGGCTCGCTGCGCTCGCCACGCAGCGGGCACGGTGCCTTGCTACGCTCGGCACACTAATTTATTCTCCCTCCAGGGGTGTCGCACTCAGCCATCTATTAAACATGCTGCATTTCTCCAGCATCTCCAGCCATTCACCACCCGCCGGGCCACAGTTATCCCTATTGTTCCCAGCAGTGACGACAACGGTAATAGTGGCTGAAGCGACCATACTCTTGTTATCAAGTGTGACGCTGGCCGACAGTGTCTCTGGGTCTGTTGGACAGGGGCAGTAGAGGATAACATGGAAGGGGCCAGTCACAATGTCTATCCAGCCCATCGCTCCCCAAGCAGTGCTTACCTCACTTACCTCATTGTGCCAACCCTGACTGGAGAACTTAATGGCTATCGACACAAGCCGGTCTTATAAAAAAAAAAAAGTGAAAAACTAATTTTGACCTTTCAACTATCGACCTTCCAATTGTCCAACCCCAAACATGGCCAGTCTGCTTCTGGAATTTTTGCTTCACATTTTGCTTGGCGCATTGCGGTGAGGGACCCAATGTGTGTGATATCCTTGCTCTGTGCCACCCCCCATCCCGCAGCCTAAATTTAGCTAAATTACAACTCAGGCTGAATTAGGCCCAGTATGCCCGTGTTTAAATGATCCTAAAACAGCTCAACACTACACTTAAATAGCAACATTTTTAAATATTCCTCTGAGCTATTACAGAAAAAGGTGCAATGTGCCAAGGCGATTCAACGCCGGCAACGGCACCCGACCTCCCATCCATCAGGGGCTAAAATCAAGACCTGATGCAATGACAGAGGGTAGAATTTGTGTTAGCTATTAAGGCCACAATTGGAGCCGTAGGTAAAGCAGCAACTCCCTATAGACGTGAGCCAGCCAGTAGCAGTTTATTATGTTTGTGATTTCATTTTAACGAAGAAAAAAAAGTTCACTAAGGAGAGTGTTTACAAAGAAGGATGAGAGCATGACGTAATCGTGCAACTTTATTATTTCTAACCCGACACACCCTAAATGGTGTGAACCTACGTTTCTTTAATACATAAGCCAGGAGGTATTAGCTCTAATTTGTTATCTGGCAACCTTAGAAGAATGTTACCATAGTGCTCCGGGGCAGGGCAGGAGACATTTTTCAATTTAAATCATTAATATAATTTATGAATAATATAAAAAAGAGAAAAAGTTATTTTGTCGGAATTTTATTAAAATTAAGGTGCATTTATACATTGCCTGTGATGGATAGATAGCGCTCATGAATTTAGCAAAAACTTTTTTTTGTCAATGGGGGTGCCATCGCTAACATGGCTTTCTTCTCAGATTGGATTTGCCGTCCTCGGACTAGGCATTGGGGAACACACTGCTGAGGCATCTTATATCCAGGCTGAAAATGAGCCGAAAGCCAGGTTATTATGTGCAGCATTGTTCTGTGAGACAGCCGCCTTCAGCCACAAGCAGGCACTCTTTATCCTGGATCACAGGGCGGCATGGGAGTGACTAACACTTACTGTCCAGAGGCGGTGCAAAGTTATTTTTAGGCGGAGAATGCTTTTAACGTGAGTCTAATGGGAATGAAGGGGTAACTGATGAATGAATACATGCATCACAATCTCCTACGGGCAGACTTTCGTAACAGCTGCACGATGTGTTTCAGCAATCAGCGTTAGACAGTCACATGACAACGAAAGTACATTCTCTTTCCAATATGTGTTTTTACAGATTAGGACATATAGCAATCATCTATTGTCTACGTGTTGCCACAACTGATTCATTAAATCGTCCCTGTGTATGGACAGACAATTTTTCTTTTACTTGCTTCACTAAAATCGTTCTGTCATAGATTAACCTCCATGTTACTTCTGATCAGAAACCACCAGTTCTGGGGAGAGGGCACATGCACAGTAGGGATGGTGGCCAAGGCAGAGCTACAGGGCGAGGAAATTAGATTAGTGGTCAGGGAATAGGGGTAAATTACCCCAAATGGAGTAATACTGAAATTCCTGGGGGTAATGGACGGTTGCACTGCTGAAACACAGCCTTCCATTACCCCCAGGAATATCATTTCATTGCATATAGAATCTATATATGGATTCTATATGCATACCCGGCTGTATGTGTTACAGTACTGTAGTGTACAAGGATCTGACGCAGTGCATCTGGCCCTTGTGTATCACACACTTCCCTACATGATGCCCCGGGCCCCGCCTCCAAGTCCGCCCTCTACTTCAGTAGAGTAGACTAGTTGCTGCGCCATCTCGGAAGCGCGCAGTCTGTACTGCTGCTGCAGCGTCGAGTTTCTTTGCCTGGTTATAGGCTCCTGTCAAGGTATACCCATCTCTAGTCTAGGGGAAAACATTTCTAAAGACTGTCCCTATATCATCTTGTAATACTGACACTAATATTTACCTGGAAGTCACATTATCAATGGCTATACCACACACAGCCTGGCAGTCATTGATGAGATTACCATGTTTTGTACCACACACACACACAGCCATACATGGTAATCCTCATCATCAGTGGCTGCCAGGCTGTGTACCATACAAGCAGGGTTTCTGGGGGTACAGTGTGTATTATTTTTTTATATCCTTCCTTTCAAATCAAGGGGGTAATGTCGGTATATCTAAATATATTTTGTGGTAAAAGGTAAAAAAGTTCCCTGACCCCTGGTTTCGAGGAACATGTGGGGAGCAAGAGTCTAGAGGTACACATTGGGAGGGGGGTGGGGGTTTAAAGGAACGTTTTAGTGAGATTAAAGGCAGATATGTAGGGGGGAGATCAGAGGCGCCCGGGGACTGTGCCTAGGAAGCAGGCTGTGGTGGATCCTAGTGAGAGAGAGACAGCACACATAACTATTACCCAACAGGTCTGTTGCATGCTGTACCAACTTAAAAAAAAAAAAAAAAAAAACACGTGTTTATTTAAACTGCAAAAACATTTGACATCATATGTTGTACGACTGCATTTTAGGCATTTTAGCCAAGGGTTAAAATACTCGTTACAGCGGTCACTACTGAGAAGCTTAATTATCAGTTGTGCAGAATTCAAAAACCCCTGTAGTCAAGGCAACCAGATAAACAAATCCTTGAGCCTGTAAATAATACTGCAGCCTTTGCATCAGCTAGTACATATAGGGCCAATTCAGACATGTACGCACAGCTGTTGTAAGTGTCCATACTTACACTCCTATGGAGTTATTATGGTTGATTCGCTCGGATGCAAACTCGCACCAGATTCCACCTTGCAAATGGTGGTACGCCTGCCAACCATTCATACAATACGTACGTTTGCACGGCATGCGAATGGTATTTTTACATAAATATCCATTCACAGCCTGCGGGGGAACACCCACGTCATTCAATTGTCCCCGATGTGGAAGACGCAAGCACATCTAAAGTTGCTCAGAACAACCTTCTGAGGAAGTGGGCGGGCAGCTGACAACCGGTGATGCCAGCTGCCCACACACGCGTCATCGGTCCATTAGCTTGAGAGCGCCCAGCGTTCTCATGGGAATGCCCATGAAATGCTGGGCGTTCCCATACACCCGCACAGACTGTTTGAAAAATGTCAGGCAGGAGCTGATTGGCTGGCTGTTTATCACTCTCCATTTTATCACATTTGATGCTTAGTGCATCTGGCCCTAAGCACCTTACAATATGTTTGTGTTACTAGGGGCCTAAATCAGGCCTGCTCGCTAGGCTGTGTATGTTCAGGGTAACACCACCCCCGGCGAATGCACACACCCCCCCACACACCAGCCAGATCCACTCGCTACGCTGCAAGCTGATGTGTACAAGCGCCCGCACGGAGAAGAAACCATCACCATCTAATGACTTCTGTGTTCGCAGCAGGAAAGTAGCCCAGGACTTACCTTTCTGCTGCACGGTTTTCTCAGAATCCAGGGTGGGTGCTTATGTGATGTGACGTCCTCTGCCTGCGTTCCCCTGGGGCACGTCCAGCATTTCTATGGGCATGCCCACTGTGTTTGAAGTCCCCCACCATCAGAGATGGGGCTGAATTTGGACTTGAATGAGCACGTCTGAATAGGCCCTTTGTGTAGTTTGGTACTTGTGTAGTTTCACGGCGCCGCCGCCGCGTGCACAGTCTGTCTAAGAAACTTGGCAGCTTGCCAGACGCTGTGCGTGCCACTCTAGCTATAATGTAATGTAGCGTAGCACGTGCCACTCTATGTATAATGTAATGTTGCGACTCCCCGGCACACAAACAGGGTTTCTAAAGTAGACACACCGGTATCAAAGGGGGTGTCCCCAATGTAGACGCTAAAATTTCAGACGCTTTAGCGTCTAAATTCACACTCCCTGCGCGCACAGTCTGTGTTTAGTACCGCGCGGACAGCGTAACTCAGTCAGTCAGCAGTAGCATTGTGTGAGATACGGAGGTGTATGATGGCAGTGGCGAACCTGACTCTTTTCAGTCTGCCGCCGACAGAGGAGGAGGCGGTGGCATTCCTGCAGGCCCACCAATTCCTGCCACAGACCCAGACCTGCCCCAATGGGCACCCCATGAGGCTGAGTGTGAAGGAGTGCATGTGGCGCTGTCATATTCGCAGCTGCCGCAAGAAATTAAGCGTCAGGTCAGCGCAGTGGTTCAGGGGGTCTCATCTGAGCTTTGTGATACTATATAAAGCGCTCGCCACACTATATAAAATCAACTCCACGCCGACGTGAATAGTGGGGGTATGAAAAGGTCGTAGGACGCGTATCGCCTAAATTTAGATGTCCCCCTTCTTAGCGGCTTGCAGGGAGTCTAGATTCAGACGCTTTAGCGTCTAAATTTTAGCGTCAACATGTGGGACACCCCCTAATAGCGGTGTGCCAGGGTGTCTAGTTTGGAAGCCTCGGCACGTCAGCGATGTGCTGGGGTGTCCACTTTGTCCACTTTACATGCCCCCGTTGTCAGCGGTGCGCAGGACTGCCTATTTCACTGTGGAACTACAAGTACCATAGTGACCTGTCAGCGCCTGGGCAGTGCGCGCTGCTGCTGCCCAGAGCTACGCTGATAACGTAGCTTACATATGGAAAGCAGCCACGCGCTGAGAACAGCTAGAGCCGCACGAACACAGTTAAACAGAGCATCTGGCAAGCTGCCAAGTTTCTTAGACTGTGCGCGCGGCGGCGCCGTGAAACTACACAAGTACCTGTAGTTTTCCCGCATAGAATCATAACATTAAAAATTAGAGTAATACATAATTATCCTTACAAATATTACACATTTGTAATAGTAGGGTATGTTGATAAGGTAAAAAATAGTTGGCTGACATTGTATGCTAACATGTTTACAATTACTCTAGGTCAGGGAACAGGGGTAAGTAAAAATTAAATTCCTGGGGGTAATGGACGGTCGCGCTGCCAAGGCACAGCCGGGCACGCATCTGAATCTATATGAATGCTCGGCTGTGTCTCGGAAGCACGACCGTCCATTACCCCAGGAATATAATTTCATTGCATATAGATCACTTCATCTATATATAGATTCTACAAGCATGCCTAGCTGTGTGTGTTACAGTACTGTAGTGTACAAGGACCTGACGCAGTACAGTGTGCCTGGCCCTTGCATATAACACGCTTTCCTGCGTGATGCCCGGGTCCCGCCTCCAAGTCTGCACGCTTCTTCAGAGTGGACTAGTTGCTGCTCCATCTTGGCAGAGCGCAGTCTGTGCTGCCGCTGCATCGCCGGTTTTCTTTGCCTGGTTATAGGCTCCTGTCACAGTATACCCATCTCTAGTCTAGGGGAAAAACATTTGCACAGACTGTCACTATATCGTCTTGAAATACTGACACTAATAGTTACCTGTACGTCACATTATCAATGGCTATACCACACACAGCCTGGCAGCCATTGATGATAATTACCATGTATGGCTGTGTGTGTGGTAGAAATTTTGTACCACACACAACCATACATGGTAATCATCATCATCAATGGCTGCCAGGCTGTGTACCGTACTAGCAGGATATATCATCAGTGTGTATGACAATTATATGATTTCCTTGCATTCAAATCAATGGGGTAATGTCGGCGTATCTAAATACATTTTGGGGTAAAAAGTTTCCTGAGGATAAAGGTAGCAGCACGGCAGAAATAAGGTGTGGGATGTATGCATCCGAGGTTGGAGTTTACCCCACTGCAACAACTAGCAGTGGGGTGTGTAATCCTGGAGGAGGTGGCAGTTGAACCACATGTGCAAATTGTCTATTGTAAGTATTACACTCAGAATAATAACGCAAAGGACAATGGCTAATTTAAATTTCATTATTTTCAGATAGTGGTTTAGAAGTCAAGCAGCCTCTGGAGGGGCAGCTGTTCCACCCTCTGGGGAGGCTGCTTTGGAGACATCTCACCTGCCTACCCAGAGGGCACAGTGGTCCCCACTCTAAAAAACAACAGGGATCTCCTGGTGTTGATGCAAGAACTCAGCAACCGCACGCTCCGAATTGGGAATGAAAAAGGAAACACGATTAGCATCTGTAATGTCTTGTCAGATGTGTTTCTGTTTGCTATATCCATATTTTTTGGCCCATCCACACTATTCTCCAGTGCTTGGGAAAATAGACTTTGCATCTGTTGGTCGCCGATTGTTGGGCGTTTGTGTTGTGCACTAGGCTCAGAAACATTCCTCTCTGTAGGCCCAGGTTTTTTTTGGTTGGAAGTAACACCTAGAGTGGTTCATCTCCAGCATCTTTGTTTGTTCATAATTTGACTCTTAAGCCCCAAAAACACTGGGTGACCCAGCTTTTTTAACTGAGTGACATGCAACACAAACGCTCAGCACATAGCGGGGCACCTAGCTCTGCACACCGCAATGCTTTGTGCTGAGGTTGGTGTTGCCTATTTTTATTATACACAAAGCCCTGCGATCTAGGGAAAGCCAGTGTAAGCTCTGGCTTTTTCTGCGGACAATACCAAGTAGAAGGCTATACTCATTGAGCGTTCCGTGCTCCTTTTTCTAAGTGATCCAGTCAGATCGCTTAGAAAAGGGGCTGAAATCGCCCCATGTGTATGCCCCTTTAGCACTCTGGTTGTTTTTTTATTTTCTTGTGTTTATTTTTATTATAATAAAAAAAAGGTTTGAAGAAAAGTTACTGAATTGGTAAATATTCTATTTAAAATGGTTATTTTTTGACCAAGGTATATGCTTGTTTTTACAAACGAATAAGTGCAATATAGTGAACAGGATTACAAATAACATTTATTTCTTCATTGTTGCTTCGTATTCTTTAGAGGGCAGCCCATCATCTAATTGTTTGTGGTGTTAGATTTAGGTGTATCCATCTTTAGCGTGACTGAAGTGCACAAGGTTTAATCCAACATCAGACTATAAAGCAGAAACCCAGCCAGAAGACACGTCAGCAGAAAGTGACCTGAGTGACCATTTTGATGAAGAACTGAAGATACAGATGATCACATACTCAACAGTTGCCATCATTATCCTAACATGCACTTCAACAACACTGGGCATTATTTGGTGTTATAGATGCTATCGTTCCAAGTAAAGATGTGCCAGTCACAGAAGTGCACAGGAATCCTCTCACCTTTCCTGGTCACTGGATCTCCATCTCTACTAGCCTATAGTTATGCCCTGGAAACTGCCAAACAAACATTTCCAAACTCTCATTTCTGCTCAAGCTTCTAACCCAAAATTTATTTTTAATATATTTACATCACTTCCCAACCCTCTCTCACCAAAGCCACCAGCCACTATCCATGCACAAGATCATGCTTCCTACTTCAGGGATAAGATTGACAAGATCAGAGATGAATTGGTATGCTCCAACTCAGTTGGTGATCTGCTCCATTCCCTACCTGAACCATCTGATGCATTTACTTAATTTGATACCACGAATGAAGATGAAGTATCTGCACTTTTCTCTTCCTCCCACTCTACTACCTCTCTTCTTGACCCTATACCCTCACACATAAGTAAATATCTGTCTCCTGTGATCATCCAAACCTTAACTAAAATCTGTAGCCTCTCTTTCTCTACTGGTGTCTTTCATTCATTGTTCAAACATGCAGTTATTACTCAGATTCTGAAAAAAAACAGAATTCTGACCCAAGCCCTCTCTCAAATTACTGTCCCATCTCACAGCTTCCATGCACCTCCAAACTACTTGAAAGAGTAGCCTACACTCGCCTCACACACTTTCTTAACTCGTACAACATACTGGACCCGCTTCAGTCAGACTATCGTTCCCAACACTCCACAGAGACAGCACTGACTGAAATTGTGAATGATCTGGTCACTGCTAAGACTAAAGGCCACTATTCACTACTAATTCTTCTAGATTTCTCTGCTGCTTTTGACACTGTTGACCACACACTTCTCATACAAACACTACAATCCCTAGGTCTTAAAGACACAGCCCTCTCTTGGTTCTCATCCTACCTATTTAACTGTTCTTTCAGTGTTCATTCCTCTGATTCCACATCCTCTTCGCTACCTCTTTCAGTTGGAGTACCTCAGGGTTCAGTCCTAGGTCCTCTGCTTTTCTCAATCTATACCTCATCTTTTGGCAAACTAATCAGCTTTTTTCGATTTCAGTATCATCTGTATGCAGATGATACTCAGCTTTACCTATCCTCTCTGGACCTGTCCCAATCTGTATTGAGCCGTGTCTCTGAATGCCTTTCTGCTGTTTCATCCTGGATGTCATCTCACCACCTCAAACAATATTTCTAAAACAGAATTAAGTATATTTCTGCCAATAAATAGCAATTACCAACCAGATACCTCTATTGCTGTTGAGAATATGACAATCACTCCTATCCCTCAAGCTCGCTGCCTAGGTGTCATCCTTGACTCTGAACTTTCCCTTGTTCCCCACATTTAATCTGTCTTGAAATCCTGCCACATGCACTTAAAAAACATAATCATAATTCGTCTTTATCTTACACAAGACACTGCAAAAACTTGAATCCATGCTCTCATCTTCTCACGCATTGATTATTGCAATAGTCTCCTTATTGGCCTTCCCCAATACAGACTCTCACTATTACAGTCCATCATGAATGCAGCTGTGAGGCTAATCTTCCTAGACAGATAATTCATCGTCTGCAAAGCTACTCTGTCAGTCACTTCATTGGTTACCTGTATTCTACCGTATTCAATACAAAATTCTTTGACTTACTCACAAAGCCATTACCCAAACTACACCAACATACATATCTTCTCTTATCTCAAAATATCTTCCAACCCGACTTCTACGCTCCTCCCAAGATCTACGTCTGTCATCCAAACTCCTTATTCACTCACATTCCCGATTGCAGTAATTTCTTCGGGCTGCGCCCACTCTCTGGAATGCCCTCCAAGCACAATAAGACTCTCCTCCAGTCTCCAAACCTACAAGCGTTCCCTGAAAACTCACCTCTTCAAGCAAGCTTATCAAATTCCAGAACCAGCAACTTAACCTTCATATACCGTTACTATTCAATCACATCCCCACTATAAAGTCTACACATATCCACTCTCTTCTTTTTCACGTTTTTCATCCTCCTGACCCATGGCCAAACTGCTGGTCACCGTATCTTACAGCACACCAGGAACCTTTGCATTCTGGTGGAATTCATGCAATAAAGAATATCTATCCTTATTTATCAATGCCTATTTCCCTTTAGATTGTAAGCTTGCGAGCAGGGCCCTCATACCTTTAGATTGTCTGTAAATGCCCAGTTTGTTGTATTACTGTCGTCTATTGTAAAGTGCAATGGAATATGCTGCATTATATAAGAAACTGTTAATAATAATATTGCTGTGGGGGTGCTTTGCCTGGATTCTCTGTGCTTCTCCCAACCCTGCTTGGACCTGAAGCCACCATCTGCCTGGACACTGGGCTCATAGTCCTCTTGTATCCTGCTGTCATCTTGGCTCCTGCTCTCCGTCTCTGAGTGTTTCCCGCTGCTGTTTGTGGAGACGCCAGATGAAGACTAGATTTCCGATCCAACCAAAAAGATTGGACAAATAGTGTGTCCCCAGATTTACATCTAGGAGCCCTGTAGTACTAGACAGTGATGGCTATGTGGTATTATTCCAATAATATATTATTGGAAAACTCTCTATAGAATCTATTGCGGAATAAACATCACTTCCACAATCTGTTTACTGTACATGTATGTATATTATCCATATTAGTAACATAGTTATTATGATATTTCAGGATTTAACTTTTTTGTCATTATTATTAATATCCTTTATTTATATGGCCCACAAGGCTTTCACAGCACCTAGCAACATATATTAACATACAATGTACATAAAATACAATGTACATACTGTAAACATACAATGTACATAAACATACCACATACATAAACATGCCACGTACATAAACATACAACATACATACAAATTCAGCATACATAAACATAGAACATACATAAACATACAACGTACATAACCATATGATCAGAATAAGACCGAAGTGACTTACAATATAATATAATGCAGGACAGGTACAGTTAAGGCCGGCTGTACCATTTAGGAGGTATTGTGGGGGATTTCACAGAGTCTTCCTATGACAAAATAAAGGATATCTATGACATCCTTCTACTTAATGCAGATGGCGGCTGTGGAACTAAGATGCCGTCTTCACACTGCAAACTAACAATTTAATGCTAATAAAAACAATTTACAGTATAATTACCATCCAGTACAACACAATTACATTAAAATATGTTATATAGAAAAATTTTTGTTTTACTTTTTTCTTCCAACCCTGCACCCCATCCAGTTTGTCTTAAACAAAACAAGATCTACTTATAACAGTCTCTTTTCATAAAGTCCTTCTTATAAAGTTCCACACTACAAGAAATTCTTTTAAAAAATGAATTGCTTTTCTCATACCTGCTGGACATTTTACATACAGTACTTGGTCAGTCACCACCAAACCTGCTTGCTAGTGATAGGACAATCCGCATATGCCAGGGGGAGTTACTTGCATGCTTAATATCGATGGGTCGCAGGTCCCCTGCTGCTCGCTGCCTGCCACTCACACACAGTGTCTGACAGGGGAGGGGAGCTGCACACTCCTCACCATCGCTCCCGGAATCTGCACTACCGGGTAGCACTGGCACTCTGCACTCCCCTCCCTTGTCAGACGCTGTGTGCATGTGAGCGACAGGTGGCGAGCAGCAGGGAACCCGCAGCCCAGCGATATTAAATTACATGCTGCAGGTGGCCCTGGAACAAAAAAACTGGACTGGGAGTCAGTGGGCAGCCCGCCACTGCCCCTAACCCTGACAATCCCTCCCCCACCCCCCTCCGCCAAAATCTATCCCTCCCCTCTAGTGCCTAATGTCTACCCTGCAGCCTTAACCTAATCCTCCCACAGCTTGACCCTAACCCCCCATTCTAAGTGCCTAACCCTCCCTCCCCACAACCTAACCCTAAGTTCCTGCACCTAGACCTCATGGGGTCCTAGGCAAGATACCGGTTTGGGGCCCTCCTCAGTAGCGCACGCAGGGGGGGTTTCTGAGTACCCAGAAACCCCCCCAGGAGTCTAAGGGCCTTAGACTGAAAGCTGAGGGTCCTCTCTTTCCATAGGTACAAGAATTTTAAAAATCGGCCCTTGGGAACCGGAGATATCTGACTTCAAAGCAGTGGTCCCCATCCAAGCCTGTTAATTGCTATTCCCAGTCAGATATTTTAAGTTCTGTCTGACTTAGAGTTTTTTTGAGGGTATATTCCAAAAGCTGGGACTCTCCCTCTTTGATGGACACTACTAGCTTGTCTCTACTGTTCCCAGAACCAGAGATATCAGCCTTCCAGCAGCTGGTTACTGCAGCAGCTCCACACACCTGGTATGTAGTTTTATATACTCGTTGGCAGATTGCTTTGCCTCCTGAACTCTGATCCCCTAGTCCCCAAATACCATTTGGTAGGTGGGATTCTGTAGTTTTTAATTCCATTAAAATCTAAGAAATTTATTTCCGGGAACTGGAGATATCTGCAGTCAAGCAAGTTGTCACCCACCAGAAAATTATGAATAATAAGCCCACTCCACTATACACCCCTCCTCTGCATATTAAACATCCTCTACCACCCTGGAAGTTATGTATCAGGGCCCCTTCATTCAGCCCAATGCCCCCTTCTCCCACCAGCTGTGCAGTAAAGGGGTAATTAGTGGAAATCACTGATCCAGGCCCTACATGCTGAGCAGTTGATATAATACCCCCTACCGCCCGTGGGACATCAAAGCTTCCCCCACCCCTACCACTGGAGGATCGGTAGGGGCCCCAATACATTGCTATGCCCAGGGGTCTACACTGCTGTTTTTTTTATTATTATTATTATATTATTTATATACATTTGGTCTATCTATAATACTTTAACTGACCCGGCATATAGTGGGTCACCTAAGTGTCCATCTCCGTGCTTTGCTCCGCCCCTCTGGAAACCCCCTTCTGAAAATCCTGCGTTTGCCCCTGCTCCTCCCTCAAACAATCCATAGCACTATATTTTTGTTTCTGATTACAGCCGGTAGCGATAGAGTACCTTGGGAGTGTGGACAGGTCCTAGTGATGTCATGACCTCATGTGGTAGTCGTGCAATGCTCCTCTGGGACTGTTTTGGATATCTTTATGGGGCCCCTTGGGACCTACTGGGCCCTAGGCAGGCGCCTATGTTGCCTTGTGGTAAATTCACCACTGCATGGCACCACTGTACTACGTCATTTAAGGGTATGCAAGTTCTATGAACTCACAGAAAAGAAAAAGAAAAATTATCAAAATCCTTCCTGCTAACTACACCCCGTGCGGCTGACGCTACAACTGTTGTCCAATAGCTTTTCACTTTCTCATTTTAACACTATTATTTTTCCGATACATAATGATTTGATGACCTCATCTGCTGACACGCATTACTTTTTATCCTGCAAGATTAGACTTGTTTTTTAAGGAATTACGGTATAACTAGAAATTGTCAAAAATAATAATTGTGTGCCTGGGGTGATCCATTAATAGACCTAGTATTATTATTATTAATAATCATACCATGCATTAATCCCATAAATATGGAAGCCTTTAACTCACGAAGAGCCAGAATACTTCGGCTTAGAGGAAAGGAATCAGCTTTATGTACTTGATACACTTAGAGAAATTACACTAAATAGGATTCAGTTGTCAGACTTTTATGCGTGTATCATTGGAGACTCTTTTGGATAATCCATTATTTATGTATAGAAATTCGGAATTGTTCCTTGTGGGTTTGATGAAGATTGAGCACTCTCTCCACTAGTTGGCGTTGCATATCTTCCAATAACTTGCACTGTGCATGCCCGGAATAGTGAGCTCATGCGTATGTTCCCATACATTCATTTTGCTACGTATGTCCTGCGACTTGATGGGTGGAATGAGGTGTGTTCAGTTCAGTAAAGGTGTGCTTGTGCAATGAGGACATTCAGATCAGAATATGGTTGCATTTACTGTATGCCTGGGAAGTGATAGCGTATGATACATAAACAATATAGATCTGTTAAGGGTATATAATATTCACATTCAAAAGTAATACAATTACAAATGATAAATGCATGTAGTATTGCACAGCAATAGGCTAGAGAAAAGATCAGCGCCACCTGCCCAACACCCCACCGCCGGCCCCGTGCGGGAAACGCTATGCCCAGCATTTTCATGGGGACGCCTGGCACCGTCCACTGTGTGCCTCCCTCCCTTACCTGTGTGATACTCGCCAAAGGCATTCGTACAAGGAGTCTGCACATGTGCAAATACTAATTCGGCCCCTTTCCGATCAGCCCTGAATTCGGTTTAAAAAAAGTCTTCAAATGAATTAGATATCTACAATGAATATCCATAAATCGGGAATTTCTTAAGGGAGGTAAGCCAAAACGTATATACCTAGGCTCACGTGGACACAAGAAAGACAAATCTTTCAAAGGTATCTTTATCCTCTGATCCACATCTAGGACCTTATTCTGGTCCATTTGCTCCCCTGCGTGTTTGTGCGTTATGCGCATGTGCAGGCGCTTGGTGCAAGTGGCTACAGCAAATTCATTATGCTGACAGCACTGCTGGCAGGAGACGTGTGGCGGCAGCACGCCCAGCGTTTCATGGGCGTTTCCATAAAAACCTGTGCAATCACATGGAAAATCGGCGAAGAGGCGGGCAGGTGATGTCAGCTGTCCATCTGCTTTCCACACAGGGCGCCCACAGACCAAAGACACCACAGAGGTGTCTTAGATCTGTAAGCGCTGTAGAAATCATTCAATGGTCAGTGACCATCAAATGATTTCCTCCTCGCACACAGCTGTGAATGGATCCGAGGATCGCTGCGTGTGAGGGGGGGGGGGGGGGGCAGGTGGGCAGCATTTGGTGGACTCGCAGCCCAGAATAAGGTCCCTAGTACTTAATGGGCTGATAGGATGCAGTCCCCTGGGGTAACCGATGGCTATCACTTCCACAAAAGAGTTTTGTATGTTTGTCCTTTGTCAGGGTGTACAGGAGTACTGCCATGGTTCTCTATGAAGACCCAAACCAAGTCATGTGGTATAGGTAACTAAATACCACTCCCATATCCCACTAAAATGTAAAAACTATAACTGTCCAATGAAAAGGTCCTTGAAAAAAATGCTGAATGCAGAACCGTGCTGGGGAAGAGGGAAGGGGCCGGGCCTAGATTTAGACTATATACCAGTAATTTAGCACTCTCCAGGAAGGTTATTAATGGATTGTGACATTGTTGGGACTTGGCATTATCCTGGCTTGATAGTATAAGCTCCTTTGCCTCCTACAATATTTTAATTGTATGTTGGAATAAAGTGATTGTTACCCCGGAGCTGATGTCTCCATCGATCCTTAAGTTTTGCAGCAGATTGATGTGCCAAGTTTTGCATATGATAAAGAGCCGGTAAATCTGCACTATTTATGAATCGTATTTCATCAAAAATACAGCTGTTGTGAGTTGTATTCGTATTATTAGTAAATTGCCCTCATTGTGTGCTAGCCTGGTGGGTATCTAAGGTGTGTGATAGGATGTTTGCACACATATAATTTGTTGCTTTCATGGGTAAAAGCAGCAATTTATCAAAGAGCAAAAAGGGATGGTTATTTGCTTTCAGGCCATAGGTGGCAGTATTTCTGTAACCGGCCAGTTTGAGAACTGTTCGGATGCTGCTGTGGTGAAGGTGTATCGTCACCGGGCAAATGTCACCATTACCGAATAACTGATTTGGAAACTGCAGAGAACTACAAGCTGTGGATGTGAGAGGTAAATGTGGGCTACGAAGGTGCGTGAGGGCTGACCAACCTACAGAGGGTAAAGGCTTCAATTCACTGATTGGCAAAGGGTTGCCTTCTCCGAGTCACTTTTTCTGCATCATCAAAGAGATGGACGTTGGCATGTCAGGTTGGAGAACAAACGCCCTACAATCATTGCTGGAAGAACACAATATGGTGGCGGAAGTGTTATGGGAGGTTATTCTGGTTGGTGCGGCCAAACGTGCGTACGTTCTATATTAGCGTACGCTCTCCGTACGCGGCCGTTGGGGTTAGGTCCACCCACAAATCAGCCGCATACGTACGGGCATAAACAACGTCGAAGGGGAGTGGCGTACAATTGAGCGTATGCCAACGTACACGGACGGATCAGCCCTTAGACTCCGACAACTGGCGTACAACAGAGCGTACACCACCGTTTACGGACGTCTCTCGTCCGTCTTCCCGCCGACTTCTTGTGGAAATCTGAGCGTACGCCAGCTTGCACGGACGGGTCGCTATTGTTTTCAATGGAAAACTCAGCTTATGTCACCGCTCGTGAGAGTGAGCGTACGTCCGTGTACACTGGCATACCCTTCACATGTATGGACCTGCAAATCTTGCCTTTCAACTATAATTCAGACAATTAATTAATTATTCTAATTGTTATTCAATTATTGTTTTCTATTAACTCAATTGTCTACTTTAATAAAGACCCTAATAAAACAACATTTTAACCCTCATTACATGTATATTTGTTATGTTCTAATGTGGCATTTTAATCACTATCTATGTGTCCCCACATTGCTTTTACTTGTAAATAAATTTATGTTGGTGTTTGTGTGTATGTACTAAATTATGTCCCTAATTAGTTTGATCTGATTTTTTTACCATGTATACCTACCCTGATGTTATGTGTGATGTTTTAATCGAACAACATTAAACATTCATGCATTTTCACTATGTGTTATTTAACTCAAAAACACACACATTCACACATCAATCGTTACCCCTCACCTCAAATTACAAATATAACTGACATTAAACATCTGTATGTACCTGCCCTTACAAACCCTCAAACATATTTATGAGTAACAACACAGGCAACTTCTAACTGTACATGAACTTTTATTTTTTTTTAACAAAAATTTTAAACTTGTAAAAAACATTAAATGAGGGCCTCCAGTTGGCCAAAAAGAATATATAAATATAGGAGGGTCAGGAAGATTTCCCTCATTATCCATGCCACCTCCTCCTGGTGCTGTTCAGTGTCTGTAGTGAAGGGGAAAAACACATTATAATTAATATATCATATACATAAATGTTTATTGCATTGTAACATAATATGAATTTGTGAGTTAAGTGTGAAGGCCACATACATTTTTCCACTACATTGAAGATGGGTATGCTGTAAACATGGTCCAAAATACTATTCTGTTGACACACACATACTGTACATATTACATAAAAATATAAAAATTACTCCTTATCGGATGAATGTATGCTGTATCCCAATTGGTAGTTTGGTTTTGGGGGACTCACCTCTAACCTCACAATTAGGCTGTGCTATTTAAGGGTTATGACATTGTTGCGGCTTAAGCACTCCTTACTTAGTAAAATGTTGACCATTGCTGTACTAATTATAGGCCTAAAGCTATGTTTGTAAAGCATGCATCCGCATGGCCTCACACACTATTAACAAAACAATCTATAAATTAATGTTGCACATCATGCTGGGAAGTGGAGTTACACAACACCTGGCCCCTCATAACCTCCACACCACTAATGTTGGATATGTCATTGGATGTACTGTTATGTCAATTATTCAAGGGGTGAGGCATGGCCACACTCAAAAAAACCACCAAGGGGACCCTTGTTCCTGGAGAAGGACAGGCCACACCTCATGGTCGCCCTGCAGTGATATGTTGCAACTAATATTGATGTTGGATACACATATGTGGTTGTTGTGATTGTTTATGTGTAGAAATGTGTATGTAAACATTAGACACATTAAATACTTACGGCTAGTTGAGCCATCCTGCTCGCCGCTGGTTGGGTGTCCGGTGGTTGGGGGGGTCAGGAGCAAGGGGGATGGGATAGGACTTGGGATACAGGTAGTGGGTTGGAGTGGGGATTGGAGAGGTTTGGGGGTGGGTGGTGGGGAGGTGTAGGGGGGTTGGAAATGGGGTGGGGGTGTGGGTAGGGGAGTGGCTGGTGGAAGGGGATATGGAAATTTGGTGGTCACCAGCAGGACCCATAGTCTCCTCTTCCTCCTCCTGGGCTGCCTGCTCCCGGGCTGCCTCCTCCCGGGCTTCCATGCGTGCCCTTGCCCGTGCTGAAATGTTAATGTTGATGGCATAGAAATCGAAGGTTGGGTTTCATAAAAATGGGGGAAAGAAAAATTCGCATTAGTCATGCTCATAACCTTACAAATTTTCATTTCTGTTATATTTCAGACATTTATCATGCTAAATAATTGATATGCTACACCCAAAAACAGAGCGACTACTTATACCCCCCCTATACACCCCCTATACACCCCCTATACACCCCATATACACCCCCTATATACCCCCATATACACCCCATATACACCCCCTATACACCCCCTATACCCCCTATACACCCCATATACACCCACATACTCATGAACATATTTATAAAAAGTACAGAAATCATTGCAAAAAAACGCAGACATACTAGTTAATAAAAACTTACATCGGGCAATATGGCGGCGAATCGAACACAGCATCACTGGCTGGCGCCGGCGCAGGTCAGACCAGCGCCGCTCGACTTGTGCCAGGCTTCTCTGGACGCCGGTCTGGGCGTATATTAGCCGGCGGGCAGCATTATATGCCCGCCGCTTGTCCATGTTGGACACATATGGGCCCCAGGCACCGGTCCATGACCTCAACCAAGGCCACCAGCTCCTGGGTAGAAAACGCGTTAGCCCTGGTTGAAGTCATATTGGCAATGGCACAGTTATTAATTGCAGGTACATATATCACTTTTGGTGCTTGCTGATTGGTCTAAAAACTTGTTTGTTTAGTATTAACTTTATTAATCCTTCTTACATTAACAAACTGGATGCGAATAGAAACTTACGCGGACCGTTCTGATATACACACACCATAACCAACAGCATGCTTTCAATGTATAGAGAGACGTACTGTATATACAGTGGGCTGAAAATAATACACGCAACCGTCTACTAATAAATACGCTGCTAAAAAAGGCACAATGCAACATGTTGGTGTATGACAATTTCATACTCATTACATATGTAAGGAAAGCATTATAACGTGATGTTTTGAAATGTGATTCAGAAAGCATACACGAACTCCAACAGATACCAGCTGACAACACTCATCATTGGAATGACAGGTGCACACATTTCACCATGTAGCACACAATGCTCCACAACCTGTGTATGTGCATATACAGGTGAATGTTCAGGTGCGTTGAGACCTGCGTAATTTAAGCGGGAATTATCGCCGGGAAATATCGGCGTAAATTAGCTACTACATTGCGGGGGAAAATATACGCCCCCTTGTTCATGGCGGAAGATTACCATATAAATATTCAGTCAGATGCAGGCCAGAATTGCTGCAAACATGTCTAGCTCAGATGATTCCGCAGCTGAGGACGCTCTACAGAGAGCTACAGCAGAATCCCTGCTTGAAGCTTTGCAGAAGAGGGAACAGGAGCGGAGAAGCAGGGCCCAAGAGAGAAGTAGCCTGCAAGACCAAGCGGGCCCCTCACTAACAGGCCCTGTTCAAACTCCACCAGCTCCACAAGGGCCAAGCAACCAGCCAGAACAAGAGGTTGCATCTCTCCAAACAGGTGTGACCCAGCAGGTGCATGGTGAGAGAACTGGGGCCACCAGAAAACGAGCTGCAACATCTAGGGTGAGGACTGAGCAGGATACCACCACCAAAAAGAGAAACCCTGCATTTGTAGAGGCAGAATTGAGAATTTTAGTGCCCAGGGCACGCGAATGGATCGAATTGCCAACCAGGAAGCCGGGTGCCAGTGCAAGGAGAAACCTTTGGGACAAGATCACAGAGGAAGTGAACCAGGTGTCACCAGTGGTCAGAGATTGGCTAGCGGTGAAGAAAAGGCAAGTGTGTTTCTCCCCCTGATAATGTCATATGTGTGTACATATGTTACATGTATGTTTTGAGAATAATAGAAAGGTGTGTTTGTAGATAGTGCTACACTTCAATGTCACATGTGAACACAACCATGTCTAATAACCCACATTTATATATGAAACATGCACCATTGGTGTGATGTGAGGTTATGGGCACAGTTCTGCTCATGTGAAGTATGTGATGGGACAAGAGAAAGTGTGTTTTTGAAAAAGTGTTGTTGTAACATGTTCCATATGATGCTACTGAAACAAGAATGACCAAACTGTGCACATGTAGCTGGTGAGAAACTACACATCCCAGTATGCCTTCCCATAGTTAAATTACTCCATAATAACCACACTGTCAAGCTATGGTGGAATGTGTAGTTTCACAACAGGTGGAGGTGCATAATTTGGCCATGGATGATGTCATTTCTGCATAGTGATCTATGTATGTGCATTTACTGGCCTAATGAATGAGATGAGACACTGAAATGCCTCATAATGGAGACATTAATGTGTGTGTGTGGGACACATATTGCTAAAAAATATAAGATCACCCACACTAGGAAATGTAACGTAGTCATGATGTTCACTAGCACAGTGGTGCACATATCTCATGGTGATATTTGTATTTTTAAACTTGTAGGTGGACAGACTTCAAAACGACACTGAAGAGGAAGATGACTGACCGGTACAACCACAGCATGTCCACCGGGAGGGGGCCTATGCCAGAGAGCTTGGAATATACCCCCCTGGAGCAGGAGGCCTTGGATGTAATTGATGTGGCCGAGGTCAGGGGGATATCCAATATGGATAGTGAGCTCCCGGTGGAGGTCTTTGCTGCTGCTTTTGATGGTAAGTCACAGTAATGCATTGTATTTTGAAAGATATTTTTTAGTGCGTATGTGATGGTGATATTGTTTTCAATTATTATCCTAGAAGAAGCAGAAACACAGGATGAACCGGCAGCATCTTCCTCTGCAGAGCCACAGGTGGAGCAAGTGGTCCAGCCTCCACCAACACGACACCCCCAGCCACAGGACACATGGGATGCCAGGTGGAAGGTGATACTGGAGAGGATGGACCAGCTTGCGGAGGAGTCTGCGGTCTGTCAGCAGAAGGTGTTGGAATTTCTCGGAGATTGGAAGTCCACAAAGAGCCAGCAGTGTGAGGCCTTAAACCGCATCAATGACACTCTGGCGGCTGGCATGCAAAGCATTGACCAGCAACTCAGCCGCCAGAATGTCATTCTTGCAGAGCTGCTGACCACCGCCAGGTCCCTAAGGGACAATCCGCCATCTGCTGGCCCACCCCAAGCTGCTCCCCAACCTTCCACCTCTGCTGACCCTCCTGTGTCCACTAGGGGAAGACGGCGCAAGCCATCTGAGCCAAAGGCCCCTGTCCCCAAGGCCCCATCTAAAAAGGGGAAAAAAGGGCCCAAATAATGAGACCTGCTTCACTTCCTCTGTGGTTGGACCCCAAATGTTTAAATTGCACTGGACATCCACTTCCTGAGTTGGCCATCGATCCATTTTCGTGCCATGGGCATTAAAGTTCTTATTTTGACCTCTACAAATGCAGGATAAATTTTTGGTGGTGTGTATCTTGCTTAGTATTCACCCTGGTTGTTGCAGTACGTATTCTGGTGTCCCAATTTCTTTCACCATTGCATTTGTAGGGTAACACATGTTTGGAGATATGCAACCTCTTGTTCTGGCTGATTTTTTATTTTTGTGTATATTTTATTTGTTTATTTGATTTATGACATTAAAGTGTCAAATAAGCTGTGATGCTGAACAGCAAATAAATTTATTTTACCAATTAAAACACAATTGTTGTATGTGTAATTTCTTGTGTGAAACAAATACTACATTTATGTGTACTTACTGACCAGGGTATTTTTGAGCATTTCTTGAAGTGTGGTAGAAGTTTCCCATGTGTAACCCTCTCCATGGCCATTCACATGTTCCTATCCAACTTTTCCCTGCTAATTAGTTTGTGTCAGCACATGTGCAGAGCAACTTAATAGGTGAGAAAGCAGTTTGTGTGCAGGTGAGGTAGCTCCTACATTAGTAGGTAAAAGCAGGTCCAGAACAATGCTTTCCTCATGGAGTGGGTGAGGTAGACAAACAAGGGCCAAAAGGGACATTTGTGTAGGAATGCATATGTGTCCTCCCTAAAAAAAGATGTGTGAATCGGCCAAACATGATAAAATTGCTTGTGGACAAACATGTTTAACTTTGTACATATATATGATTTTACAGTGTCATAAGCAAATGTAGGAATCCTTTGTTAGAGAGATGTGAGTGCAATAATGTGATTGGTGGCATCTTACATCCAGAGTGTAGTAAAATCCAATTCATAGCAGATCAGATAGTGGTACAGGTCTGTATTTTGGGTACTATACAAAGATTGTGTGCAAAATAGTGGGCATGGGCTTAAAACATTGCTGAAACATCCTTTGTAGGTGTTAGATGTGGTTTATATTATTGTATCATAAATACAAAACCTATGTTTGTATTAGAGTGAACACGTTGACACATGTCGACTTGTGTAGATTGAGTGTGCTACTGTGTAAAGTCTATGAAAGCACGTAGTGAATGTGTATAACTGTTTAACAAATACCTACCTTAGCATATATAAGCAGGTCTTAAAAAGATTCTTACCTTAAATTAAACAAACCTCTAAATGTAGAGAAGTATAGAAAGATAAGCTTCCAATGTGTTTGAGTGCTGTGTGTAGGCTTGCAGGTAGTGAAATCATGGTTTGGACTTAATAGACTGCAGCATTGCTTATTACATTCAGGTGTATGTATTTGAGTAGTAATCAGCGTAAATTAGCAAACCCAGGCGCATGCTGGCATGCGGTATCTGTAGGGGTGGTCTGAGGTGGCGGTTGGCGGCCGCCTGTTTTGTGTCCGAATTGAACGGTGCTTTTGCCGATCGTGCGGTAGTAGCACCGTTCATTTTTGGTGCACACCCCCGTGTACGCCCATATTTACGCCCATTTTCCCTCATTATTTCGGCCGCTCCCCTCATCACGCCCCTATGCCGCCCCCAATGCCCGTACTCTCGCGTACAGGTTTTTTCGCACGGAGAGACCCGTCCGTAAGCGTTGTGGAGTGTTCGCGCCTGCGCATTGGAGATGGTACGCATGCGCAGATCATTAAAAGCCCCGAAACGTACGCGTACGGGCCGGCCGCACCAACCAGAATAAGGCCCATGGTCTGGGGAATGTTTTCATGGCATTCTCTGAACCCACTTATCCATGTGGAAGGCATTCTCCATCCCTGCAGATCGCATACACCGTTACGTGTTGTTTGTCTTCGATAGTGAAGATGGAATCTTCTAGCAAGACAGTGCGACATGTCAAATGGCTAGAAATGTCTGACAGTGGATGGATAGCGCATGACCAAGACTTCCAAGTACTTCCCTGACCACCTAATTATCAAGACTTGGACTCAGATTAGCATCTGTGGGACCACCTCAATCATCACGATTGCTCTACCACCATGCACCCTCCAGCAGCTGCGGGATGCACTACTGTCAGAATGGCTCCAGGTACCTGTGCCAACCTACCTGCACCTTATTGAATTACTCCCAGCCTGTCTAGCTGCTGTCTGTGCTGCACATTGCGTTTTCTTTGGCTATGAGCAGGTGTTCATATTAATGTGACAAGTGCCATAACTAGACAGTTCAGAAATGGAATTGACATCCCCCCCTGCCTGTGCTCTATAACACTGACGCACTTCCTCATCCCGCAGTCTGAGCTCTATAACACTGACGCATTCCCTAACCGTGCAGCATGTGCTCTATCACACTGACGCACTCCCTACCCTGTGGCCTGCCCTCTATCACAGTGATGCACTCCCTACCATGCGGCCTGCCCTCTATCACACTGACGCATTCCCTACCCTATGGCCTGCCATCTATCACAGTGATGCACTCCCTACCGTGCGGTCTGCCCTCTATAACAGTGACACACTCCCTACCCTGCGGCCTGCCGTCTAACACAGTGAAATTCTACCTCACCTCGTGGCCTGTGCTTTATCAAACTTAAAGTTCCCTCTCTGCCGGGCACCGCTGCAGTCTCACTCTCCCCAGTAATGGTCGCCGCTGCAGGTGAGCCTCTCCCTAGTACCAGGCGCTGCTGCATGTCTCCCTCTTCCCAGTACCACTGCAGGTCTTTCTCTTTCCAGCACCACTGCAGGTCTCCCTGGCGCTAGCAGCTGCTGCAAATCGCCCTGTCACCAGCCATCCCCGCAGGTCTCCACAGCACCAGCCACTGATGTGGATCTCTCAGCCACCGCTGCAGGTCTCCCTCCCCCGGCGACACTGGCGTGATCCTCGCGGCCTGTGCTCTATCACACTGACACACTCTCTACCCACGGCCTGCGCTGTAGTACACTGACGCACCCTAAAGGTGGCAGGTAAGTACAAAAAGTATACTTTTTGCAGAATTTCTCAATAAGTATCTTTTGGCCTAGGGGTGCAATTTAAAAAAAAAAAAGAAATATGTTGATACTATGCAGTGCAGTGATATAAAGGCATCTTGGCAACCACTGTCTTAAAGTATAATTTGTACAGCTTGGCGTAAAGTAGCTGTTTTCTGTAAATAATGCAATAATATGTTTAGGTGTTTTATTTTCGAATGTATAATGTTTAAAATAAAAACAGTGTCTGACACATCTATTGTCTTTCTCTAAATGATAAATGTATCTATTATCACTTCAACAGTCCTTGTGTTGATAGAAAACCTGTTTTAAATGTAGACTGGAAACCATGTAAATAAAAAGCATGTATCGCCTGTAAATAGAAGGCATGTATCAAATATAAATGATATGGTATAAAAATATGATGAACAAAATTAATAATAAAAAACACTTTCAGTCTGTAACACATAATTGTCCCTGGAAGTGCTAATCCCAAAATGGGACGGCAAAATATAGTTCTGGTTATAGTTATAAGTTATGGTGCTACAGTACTTAGCAGGGGTGCAACTATGGCGGTACGGGGTGGTACGGCGTACCATTAAAACAAATGGTGCCGGTACCCCGTACCGCCATAACAAATAGGCCGAAATATTTACTGCGCATGTGCGCATATGTAAGTGGCGGGGGGCGTGGCCACTTACATATGCGCGCTAGCGCCGCTCCCCCCCGCCGGGTCTTCCCTGCTCTCGTCTCCCCCGCTGTGTACGCGGGGGAGACGTGCTGCTGCTGCTGCTGCTGCTCTCATGATTTCGTTACAGCTCCTGCTGCTGGACCGCGCGCGGCTATTGGTTAGCGCGCGGTCCAGCAGCAGGAGCTGTAACTATCAGGAGCAGCAGCAGCAGCAGCAGCAGCACGTCTCCCCCGCGTACACAGCGGGGGAGACGAGAGCGTGCGGGCGGGCAGGCACAGGGGGCTGTGTATGTGCCTGCCTGCCGGGGGGGGGGGGGGGGGGCAAAGTGGCACAGATATATCCCCCTGGGCAACGAGCAAAGTGGCACAGATCTATCCCCCTGGGCAACGAGCAAAGTGGCACAGATCTATCCCCCTGGGCAACGAGCAAAGTGGCACAGATCTATCCCCCTGGGCAACGAGCAAAGTGGCACAGATCTATCCCCTGGGCAACGAGCAAAGTGGCACAGATCTATCACCTGGGCAACGAGCAAAGTGGCACAGATCTATCCCCCTGGGCAACGAGCAAAGTGGCACAGATATATCCCCCTTGGCAACGAGCAAAGTGGCACAGATATATCCCCCTGGGCAACGAGCAAAGTGGCACAGATCTATCCCCCTGGGCAACGAGAAAAGTGGCACAGATATATCCCCCTGGGCAATGAGCACAGTGGCACAGATCTATCCCCCTGAGCAACGAGCAAATTCAGTCCACCTTGGCATCGGCATGAAGCCCCTGGCATTGAGCATGTAGGTAAGTGGCACTTATGTGTCAAATGTGTATGGTGTGTTATACAGTATGTGTTGGGCATTGCGTAGTGTTATATAGTATGACATGGGCATTGCGTAGTGGTATATAGCATGTGATGGGCATTACACTGTGTTATATAGTATGACATGGGCATTGCGTAGTGTTATATAGTATGACATGGGTATTACAGTGTGTTATATAGTATGTAATGTGCATTATGGTGTGTTATATAGTATGTAATGGGTATTACGCTGTGTTATATAGTATGTAATGGGCATTACGGTGTGTTATATAGTATGTGATGGGCATTACAGTGTGTTATATAGTATGACATGGACATCGCGGAGTGTTATATAGTATGTAATGGGCATTACGGTGTTATATAGTATGTAATGGGCATTACAGTGTTATATAGTATGTAATGGGCATTATAGTGTGTTATATAGTATGTAACGGGCATTATAGTGTGTTATATAGTATGTAATGGGCATTACAGTGTTATATAGTATGTCATGGGTATTGCGGTGTTATATAGTATGACATGGGCATTGCAGTGTTATATAGTATGTCATGGGCATTGCGGTGTTATATAGTATGTCATGGGTATTGCGGTGTTATATAGTATGACATGGGCATTGCAGTGTTATATAGTATGTCATGGGCATTGCGGTGTTATATAGTATGTCATGGGCATTGCGGTGTTATATAGTATGTAATGGACATTATGGTGTGTTATACAGTATGTCATGGACATAGCAGAGTGTTATATAGTATGTCATGGGCATCGCGGAGTGTTATATAGTATGTCATGGGCATTGTGGTGTTATATAGTATGTCAGCGGGCGTACAGACTCTGTGGGGGGGGGCGGTGGCATGTAACCACCCCCCCTTGTGTCATATGACCACGCCCATGGCCACTCCCCTGACCACGCCCATTTTTCGCTGCGCGCCGGAGGCGCGCAGCACAGTACCACTAAGTCGTTTTTTCTACTCGCACCACTGGTACTTAGGGCCTGGTTCGGACATAGGGGTCGATCCTATTAACCCCGTGCACCTTTTTCCCATGTCAATTATCTGGTCCAACTCACCTCCACTTCACCTCTTAATCCTATCCTGCCCCACTTCCTCCAATTCCCTGTTCCTATCTTGCTGATCTATTCGACCTTCCTCTCTTGTGAAGCATGCCCTTGCCTCTCCCGAACACACACACATCCCTGACACTTTTACGTTAATTTCCTACCCATCTGTCCCCTTTTTACCTCCAAAAATCTTGAGTGGATTTTCTACATCCACATTATCACTTTTATTTCCTCCCACTCCCTGCTTATACATTGGACAGACACAGACCTTCTTGCTGCACAATCCTAGGACCAGTACTCTGCTTATACTCATTGACCTAGTGTTCCTTCTAGGAACCAAACGGGGCAGGGCGCTGAAGGGGCGGACCGGGCACGCCAACGTCACAATTGAGGGCGTGCCCGGCCGCAGCGTCACAATTTGGGGCGTGCCCGGGCCGCCGCGTCACAATTGGAGGCGTGCCCGGGCCACCGCGTCACAATTGGGGGCGTGCCCAGGCCGCCGCGTCACTGAAGGGGGCGTGCCCGGGTCGCCGCGTCACTGAAGGGGGGCGCCCAGGCCGCCGCGACACTGAAGGGGGCATGCTCGGGCCGCCGTGACACTGAAGGGGGTGTGCCCGGCCGTAACTAAGTCCCCGAGCTGCCGGGAAAGCGCCGTGCACCGCAATCTATGGCGGCGCTGGGCTTCACCGGTGCATTTCGGCGGGCAGGCAGCAGGCTGTTTTAGCGGGGCGCTTCTAGAGGGGCAGGGCGCATTCTGCCCTTTAAAATTCGGGCAGGGCGCAGCGCCCCGCTAAAACAGCCTAGCGGGAACACTATTGACCTCTCCACTGCTTTGGACACTGTGGAACACCCTTTCCCTTAGCAAATCCTTCACTTCCGAGTCCCTCTTCTGGATGTGCTCCTATCTCTCTGTCCCCTATCCCATTATCAGTTGGTGTCCCCCCAAAGTTTCTCTTCTTAATCCCCTTATTTTCTCCCTTTTTTCTTCTCTTTAGATCAATTATTTTGGCCTCCAATATCTTATCTATGTTGATGAATCTCAGATCTAACTATCCTCTGCTGAACTGATTCTCTGTCTTCACTCATGTCTCCAGCTTTCCCTACGATTTCCTCCTGGATGTCCCAGCAACTTAACATGCCCAAAAACTAAGCTGATTGCCTGTGCAGAGAGAATTAGATTTGGGTGGGGTTTTACACCTGCCTCACCTGCAGTGCACATGGTTTTGTCCATCTAAGAAATATTTTGGCAGAAAGAGTGAACTAGAATAAGGGCCTCAGTTCCTGCTGGAGCCTGCTGAAAAATAGCCCTGGTTATATTGGGCCATTCTACGCTTTACACCAAAAATAGGGCCGCACTAATCCAAGCATGTAATCTGAAGTATCGTGTTCTGCCTAATAAATTTTCTTTTGCGTAAAGGATATTTTATTACACTATAATTCATTTGTTGTGTTCTGTTTTTAAGAGATGCAGAAATAAAGATGGGGTTTTCAAAAATGTCCGCAAAGGAACGAGATAAAACAACTTAAAAACAATCTTCAGTCTAATCAGTGTTGTTTTATAAAATCTACAATTAAATTGCATTCATTTAAAAAAAATAAGGTAACGTTAATATTTTTTTGTGCCGTTTTGAAGTATCTCTAATTATATTGCAAATGTTTTACAGTATCTCAAAGCCTTATTATCTGCTGGCTTCTGTACAAGTTGAGACATATAGTTGTCTTTCAACATACTCAAAAAAGTTTTCATAACTGTACTGCAAATTTAATTTCTCCTGTCATACCAGGGTAGTTAAAATCCGTCATTATTAAAACATGACTCAACTCATATTCCTTTATTGCAGTTGTTTAAAGTAACCATATTTACTTATCTATGGTCTAAAGTTAAACTTTAAGTCATTGTCAGCTGTCAAAATGACCCTACTTTAATCAAAACAGTAGAAAGTGTATCTTCAGCAGAATGGAACATATCCTCGCAGCAGTGATAGACAGTGATACAACGTTTCAACTGTAAACAGCAAAAATCCATGGTTTCCCCCAGCTCACTGAATGGTATTAGTAACCAGTCTAGAACACTACATGATAATAGAATTCATATATTTGCGCAAATTTATGTTTAAGCCTCTAAGTCGTCATCAAGTCTTCTCTGTGTATTGGGGGTTACCGTTCGGTGAGCTGGGGGAAACCATGGATTTTTTCTCTGTGTTTTGCTACCTCAGGTAATTAGATAGTCCACAGATGAATTAAAAATAAAATAGTTTATATAGTTGCTTCATAATCACATCATCTCAGGAAGAGCAGCATCATAGGTTGTGCAGTACTTATTCTCTCTGTGGACTGGATGCCATACACAAACATCATCCTGTACACCAACTGTAGATGCTAATCACTGTCTAAGGATAACATGTCATTGAGGGTTGTAAACATGGCCCCTGGTTGCATGGTAAGTGTCCATCCCCTAGGTCTTCTTACTAAGGTCAGGTTTTATCAACTGAATCCTCGTAGGCATTGTTTTCTTCATTCCTGATGGACTTAAAGTAGCCGTGCTCTCATCTGAAACGCAGTACAATTTTCCTATAGTGTATATATAGTATACAGTATATTGGTGTTTATTTTAGCTTTGGATTACTTCTGTTCCGTCTCTTCTGCTCCTCATCTCCTGAAATTTATTTACAGTTTCTTATATACGCAGCAGATTCCGTTACAGTTTCTTATATAGCACAGCAGATTCCGTTACAGTTTCTTATATAGCGCAGCAGATTCCATTACAGTTTCTTATATAGTGCAGCAGGTTCAGTTACAGTGTCTTATATAGCGCAGCAGATTCCGTTACAGTGTCTTATATAGCGCAGCAGATTCCGTTACAGTGTCTTATATAGCGCAGCAGGTTCAGTTACAGTGTCTTATATAGCGCAGCAGATTCCGTTACAGTTTCTTATATAGCGCAGCAGATTCCGTTACAGTTTCTTATATAGCGCAGCAGATTCCGTTACAGTTTCTTATATAGCGCAGCAGATTCCGTTACAGTGTCTTATATAGCGCAGCAGGTTCAGTTACAGTGTCTTATATAGCGCAGCAGTTTCCGTTACAGCGTCTTATATAGCGCAGCAGATTCCGTTACAGCGTCTTATATAGCGCAGCAGATTCCGTTACAGCGTCTTATATAGCGCAGCAGATTCCGTTACAGCGTCTTATATAGCGCAGCAGATTCCGTTACAGCGTCTTATATAGCGCAGCAGATTCCGTTACAGCGTCTTATATAGCGCAGCAGATTCCGTTACAGCGTCTTATATAGCGCAGCAGATTCAGTTACAGCGTCTTATATAGCGCAGCAGATTCAGTTACAGCATCTTATATAGCGCAGCAGATTCTGTTACAGTGTCTTATATAGCGCAGCAGATTCCGTTGCGCTTTACAATAGTAGACAGTGATAAGACAAACTGGGTAACAACAGACAGACATGAAGGTAGGAGGGCCCTGCTGCAAGCTTACAATCTATAGGGATATAGGAGGGAAACACAAGGACAGGCATCAGTAATAGCATAGCAGTCCCACCAAGTTACAAGTCCAGAAGGGAAGCTATATAATACATAAGTGCCTCCGAGGGTTATGTGTGGCTATATGATTGGCTTGCCTGAAGAGGTGAGTTTTCAGGGAACACTTGAAAGTTTGGAGGCTAGCGGAGAGTCTTATTGTGCGTGGAAGGGCATTCCATAGGATGGGAGCAGCCCGTTGAAAGTCCTGTAATAGTGAATGGGAGCTAATGATCCGTGCAGAAGAGAGACGCAGATCTAGTGCAGAGCGGGGTGGTCGAGATGGGAGATATTTTGTGATAAGTGCAGAGATATAAGCTGGTGCAGTATGGTTAATAACTTTATATGTGCGTAGGAGTGTTTTATATTGAATACTAAGATACAGGCAACCAATGGAGGGACTGGCAGAGCGGATCAGCAGACGATGAGCGTCTTGCAAGGAAGATCAGCCTAGCAACAGCATTTAAAATGGATTGCAGTGGTGAGAGTCTGTTTTTGGGAAGACCAGTTAGGAGACTATTGCAATAATCAATGCGGGATATAATGAGAGCATGGATAAGAGATTTAGTAGTGTCTTGTGTAATGCTGGGTACACACCGGGACGACTAGGGCCCGATCCCATCAATCTAGATCCAATTCCGACCGATTGGATGTAGATTGTGTGGTGATTGGGCCCTTTTCAGTCCTGTTTTGATCCGATTCCGATCGGATGCCCGGCCCCGCGGGTCGGTCGGTCGTTATTCAGATCCTTCCTGCAGCAGGTAGGATCAGGAAATGACCATACACCCGGGTTCGGGTCGCCATCAGATCGGTACCACTCACGGTGCACATCGTGAGCGGGTCACGCGCTCCGCGTCATCGTGAGCGGGTCGGACGAGACACTGACAACCCGCTCACAATGTGCATCGTGAGCGGGTCGTCCTGGTGTGTACCCTATATAAGATAGGGTTGTATTTTGGATATGTTTTTTTTACATAGAAACAGAATTTGACAGCAGATAAGAATCACTTGGCCCATCTAGTCTGCTCCTTTTTTAAACATGTTACCTCAAACCATATATGATCCTTATTTCTTTGTAAGGATATCAATATGCCTATCCCAAGCATGTTTAAATTGCTCTACTGTATTTGACTCTACCACCTCTGATAGGAGGCTATTCCACTTAGCCACTAACCTTTCTGTAAAGTAATTTTGAATCTTCCTCCCTCTAGTTTCAGTGCATGTCCTCGTGTTCTGCTGCTCCTCTTCCTGTGATGAATGTCTCCCACCTGTACCTTCCTCCCCCTAGTGTCAGTGCATGTCCTCGTGTTCTGCTGCTCCTCTTCCTGTGATGAATGTCTCCCGCCTGTACCTTCCTCCCTCTAGTGTCAGTGCATGTCCTCGTGTTCTGCTGCTCCTCTTCCTGTGAAGAATGTCTCCCACCTGTACCTTGTTAAAACCCTTGATATATTTGAAAGTTTCTATCATGACCCCCCTTTCCCTTCTCTGCTCTAAACTATACATATTAAGATATTTGAGTCTTTCCTGGTAAGTTTTGTGATGTAGACCATGCACCATTTTAGTTGCCCTTCTTTGTACAGTCTCTAATGCAGGCATGTCCAAACTGTGGCCCTCCAGCTGTTGTGAAATTACACATTCCAGCATGCCTTCCCATAGTTTTAGCATTTCCTCATAGCAAAACTGTGGCAAGGCATAATGGGATTTGTAGTTTCACAACAGCTTGAGTGCCATAGTTTGGACATGTCTGCTCTAATGTATTTATATCCTTCTGGAGATATGGCCTCCAGAACTGAACACAATACTCTAGGTGAGGTTGTACCAATGACCTATACAGTGGCATTATTACTTATTTCTTTCTACTGCTGATACCTCTCCCTATGCAACCAAACATCTGACTTGCCTTCTTCATTGCTTTGTTACATTGCCAACCTGCCTTTAAGTCCCCTGAAATAGTGACACTTAGATCCCTCTCTTCCTCACTAGTTTCCATTATAGTGCCATTTATACTATATTTAGCCTTTGGATTTTTCAGACCCAAGTGCATGATTTTGCATTTTTTGGCATTAAACTGGGTACTCCACTGGTAACCTTTCCCCCCTGTAACTGCACTCAATTTACTACAACTCTCTGTTTTCTGTCCTGCAACCAAGATCTTATTCATTTAACCATCTTAGAATCCATCCCAAGCTTTCAAGTTTATTTAAGAGTCTGCGATGTGGGGCAGTGTCAAAAGCCTTACTAAAGTCTAGATAAGCTACATCTACAGCCCCACCTTGATCTATTACTTTAGTCACTCAGTCAAAAAGTCAATAATATTTGTTTGACATGATCTTCCCCCAGTAAACCCATGCTGTTTAGGAGCCTGTAAGTTGCTGTTTTTTAGATATTCTACAACTCTCAATTTCCCTACTACTAATGTAAGGCTCACTAGTTGGTAGTTGCTTACCTTGCTTCCACTTTTGTGCAGTGGGACTACATTTGCTATTTTCCAGTCCTCTGGGATTACCTCTCTCTTTCAGCAGTGAATACTGAGCAGAAATAATTATTAATATGATCTGCTATTACATTGCCTGTCAAGAAGACTTCAAGGGTGAGATTCTATGCTTTGCGCTAAATGCGCATGTTTTAGCGCATGCGCACCACATCGCCGCAAATCGCATTTTTCTAAATCGCACTTTTCAGTCACAATTCGATTATTTAATGTGATGCACATTTGAGGCTGAAAAGTGCGAAGAGGTGCGAATTGCGGCGAAGAGGTGCGATTTTTAGTAACAAAAAAGTGCGATTTAAAGTAACAAAAAAATGCGAGTTGTTCCGCCGGTCATGTGCGAGTTTTGGACCAACCGGAGTGCGATTTACAAAACTGTCTCTGCATGACTAAGAACCCCCAAACCTATTGGCCCACCTATGTCCCCTCCATTATGCATCACACCCCCTATATAAAGGGGCAATGGCGCCATTTCACTCTTTGATAGGAAGTAAGGAGCATGGAGAGGAGCAGTGGAAGCTTGAGTTCAGGAAGAGGTGTTGGTGGCAGAGTGAGGAGTGGCAGAGTGATGAGTGGCAGAGTGATGAGTGGCAGAGGAAGCAGTGGCAGAGGGAGCAGTGGCAGAGGAAGCAGTGGCAGAGGGAGCAGTGGCAGAGGGAGCAGTGGCAGAGGGAGCAGTGGCAGAGGAAGCAGTGGCAGAGGGAGCAGTGGCAGAGGGAGCAGTGGCAGCAGCCAGTCAAGTGTGAGAGGCAGCAGTGTGGCAGGCAGCATGGCCACAACAAGGCCAGCCTCAGCCCAGACCCTGGCCGTCCAGCCCCAGCAGGAGGAGGTGGAGGATCCGCTGGCATCCCCATCCTACAGCCAAGCCCTAGACCATACCCCACACCAGCTGCAGGAGGGCCACATGTCAGAGGTGGAGGAAGATGCTGGTGAGGAGGAGGAAGACACTGGCATGGAGGAGGAGGAGGGCGACATGGCTGGTGGTGAAAATGAGGAGGAGGAGGTGGTAGCTGGTCGCACCAAAAGTGGCCGCATGGTCAGGTTCTCCTATGAAGAAAATGTGGCACTTGTCCGGGCTATCATGCCAGTGTTCAAGCGTTTGCTTGGCAAAAGTAATTACAAGACCACTGCCCAGCGCAAGCGGGCTATATGGAAGGACATCACCCAGGCGGTGAACGCTGTCAGTCATCATAAGCGGCTGGTGCGCAATGTGAAAAAGCGCTTTAATGATATAAAACGCCAGTTAAAGCATAAAATGGCCCTGGAGATGGAGGAGGCCACCAGGACTGGAGGAGGAAGCCCCACCACTGTCAGCTACAATGCTTATGAGGTGAAGCTGAAGCGCATCATCCCCCCTGAGGTCCTGCCTGGCATGCATGTGGCGGATTCCGACAGGCCACAAACGCCACCGCGAGCTGGTAAGTGTGACCCCATGCAAACTTTAACATACATGCCAATGTATTATACCTGTAATGTGCACTTGTATTGTTATGCTTTGTAAAGTGCTGTTGTGGAACTACATAGCCCAGCAAGGTCATGTACAAGAAAATGGCTGCTCCTACTTTGAAATTGCTGATAATGCTGGGCCTTGTAGTTCCACAACTAATCTGATTGATTAACAGTGTACCATTCTTTGCAGCAGACTAACATGTATGTGTACAAAAACCCTGAGGTGAACTGGTGGTTTAGCTGCCATGCCAACATACCACCGATTAGCCCATAGTTGTCATGTGTACACTAGTTTACTACTAAGTTTTAAATTAAATATTTGACTTAAAACCAAAAAAAGGTGGTCCAGATATAATGCAGTCCTTTTCCATTGGGTATTGTCCATTATTGTCATTTGAATGCATGTTTTCTGAAAATGCTTATCCATTGCAAGGTCCATAATGCCTGGCCATCTTTCCTTGTACAGATTGTCCGTCCCGAAGTACTGCGGCATCCAAGAGAAGAAGGCCCATTGCTGCGGAATCTGCGGAAGCAGGTAAATGACTAAACAACACCCCATTACACATACAGTACACACACCCATGTCACATCAACAATATCTCACACTACATTCTGCTCCTGCTGCTACATTGCAACGGAAATGAGTGTAATGTGACCTAGGCATGTGACATATTATTAATGTCAATGTTGCATGCTGTATCGGGGTACATGTGTAATTGCATAACACCCCTAGGTATGGCCGTCAGCCATCTATAGCCCTATGTAAAAAAGTGTAGAGGACAGTGTGGCCTATATATGCATCAATACTTACCTCTTCATCTGTATCCACAGGTGCTATACAACTAGGGAGCAACACAACCGATTCTTCAATAGTGGTGCTAGACGAAATGGACATCATTCTTGATCCGGTCGACACCTTTGCGGCAGAGGAAGAAATGCAGACCTCGTCCCAGAGTGATCTTCCCCCAAGTGGGGTGTCTCCCAACCCACCCCCAACCACCCAGCAACCCCATACACCAGCTACAGCTTCCCAAGTAGCTAACTCCTTGGTTAATTTCAAGGACAAACAGCTAGAATTCATGGCCTCCCAAAGCCTCCAAATTGGTAATATCCAGGGGTACATGCGTGACACCTTCCTGCAGTTACGCAAACTTGCACGTAGTGTACGGGTAGGTGTAGGCACTCAAGTGCGCATTGCCAACAGTATTGACACCCGTTTTGCAGAACTAACTGCTGCAATAAGGGAGCAGAATAGCCATATTGGGAGCCTGGCCCAAACTCTCACAGCACTAACCCAAACATGCACAGCGCAGACCAATGCCCTACTAGCTATGCAGGCCCAAATACAGCAGCAGCAGGAAGGCATTGTGGGAGGTGGCACTACCTCAACCCTCAGCAGTGTATCCAGCACCCCAATAAGTGTCTCCCCCACTTCCCCACCCCGTCGTAGTGTGAGGACCCGTGGTGGGCATAGTGCCGGCTCTAGAAGTGGTGTAGGGCTGCCTGATGCTGGGCGAAGGTAGCTGCTACATCAGTGTTTATACTTATTAAAATGGCAAAGTTCTTTGTACATGGCCCCACAGTTGGTATTTTGCACATGTAAAAATGCAGAATGCTTTACACCAAAAAAAGTAAAAGTTGCTAACCGCATACCATTGTGTCTGTGTCTTTTTCTCAATATAAATTAATGTGTGAATTCTAACATGTTGTAATGGTATATGACTATGGGATTGCAGTAAAGTCGTGTGGTATAACTCCTTGGCTGCCAAAGGTTGTGGATGTACATTTTCCAGCAGGCTCTGACACTCATGGTTTGGACTGTTATGGTTGTAGTGTGTCTGGGCATGCTGGCACATGTAGTTCCACAACACCAGTGAGCCATGTTTCACTGCAAACTTCATTCATACATGTACCAAGAGTACTTAGAAGGTAGATATCAGCAAGGGATAGGTCAGCACCACCATGTGCATACGTTGTGGACTGGTGTTGGGTTAAATGTGTGTGGAAACAGATGGTATTGGTCAATAATTTGTGAATGAGTACACTTCCAACACTGGTACATTTTGGAGTACAGGCCACATGTGCTTACCAGATAAGTTACGCCTGCTGATGTATGTCCGCAACAACTTCTTTATAGCAAGTAACAGTTGAGTGAAATGCTTAGACAAAGTGGCCTGTGATACCACCAAGGCCCATGAGGTCACAGACTGAGTGGAGGCTGTGGACAAATAGGAGAGGGCACACATTAATTAGTGGTGGCCAGACACTACATAGTTGGCACGCACAAAATGGGACAAATCATATCTCACCTGCTCATATAACTCCTACAGGGTAATGGGGTTCAGCGTAAACATCCCCACAACCTGTGGATCCGACAGGTAGTCCAGGTACAGGTGAGCACCATACATACGTGGGGTACCCAGTAGTGGGGGGGCTACCAGCATCTTTTGCCCACCTTCCTCCCTCCTGCGTTGCCCTCCAATTGGGACACATCACAGATAAGCAACTTTAAAATAGTCATAAAAATCTACATGATTTAAACCCTCACAGGTGTCCTTACTGATGTTGGGGTTAATGTAGAGGGGTTGGTGAGTGATAATGAGGGCACCTGTGTTGAAATTAACCATGTGTGCACTTGACCAAAATGAGTTCTGTGCAAATGCGCCAAACAGAACCAGGTCTGAAATAAGTGCAATAGACACCTAAAAAGTGCGAATTTCAAATGCGCATTGCATTAAATAAGCGAGTTGTATACTTTTGCATTGGAAAACATCTGGATGCGCTAAAAGTGCAAATTAATCTCGCACTTTTGGTCCGCAAACCTTTACGCACATAATATGCGATTTCAGTCCCTTAGCGCATCACATTAAATTTGCAATTTCTCTGAAAAATGCGATATCGCCATTTTGTGGTCTAAATAACGCCAAAAAACGGAAATCGCATCCCATAGAATGTCACCCCAAGTGTCTGGGGGAAATTTACTAAGCCAAATACGGCTCAAATAATCGTATTCATATTTGTAAATACAATTATTTTAGCCGTATTCGTATTTTTGGCATTTACTATGCCAAAAATATGTCCATTTGTATTAATATTGATGGCACATTCCTATTAAATACGAAAAGGAATGCATACGCCATCGACAGAATATGAATAGGAATCACCATTCAAAAGAATGGTGATTCCTAATTTACTAAGTGGCAGTATGTAATTTATGGCTGCTAATTGCCAGCAATTAGCATAATACGGCCGCTAATTGCCGGTAAAATACGCCTGGAAGATACACTTCATTTTCCAGGCGCATTTGGCAGAAGCCTGCACGGATCAGTCAGATCCATCATATCAGTCAGATCCGTGCAGGCTTCAGTGTACAAAAAGAGAAAAATAAATAATTTTTAAAAATGGTGTGGGGTCCCCCCCACGACCGTAACCAGCCCCAGGCTCACAGAGCCAGTCCTGGTTTTAAAAAATCAGGAAACCATTTACATAGGGGTTCCCTGTATATTTTTAAACCAGGCCCAAGGGCCGGTCCTGGTTCCCAAAATACGGGTGACACAATGAGTAGGGGTCCCCCGTATTTTAAGAACCAGCACCAGGCCCAACCATGCAGCAGGGTAATGACTCCCCCCTCCAGAACTTACCTGCCCAGACTGAAGCCTTGGGCAGTCCCGGTACCCCTGAGCTGTGGGTACTGGGCTGATTGTAGTATAAATGAAAGAATAAACTATTGTATATTGCTGTGGAACTATGAGTCCCACAAGCCTTCCCCGCATGCACGCACTTGGAGAACCACAAGTCCTAGCATGCGGGGCATTAAAGGGCCCGCTTGAACTTGTAGTTCCACAGCAATACAAATAGCAAAATAAACACACTGACACCAGAACGATAAAACTTTATTACATTAACAGCCCTATCATACATATACTTACCTACCTTGATCTCGTAGGTAGGTCTACCTCTGTGTGTCCATCAGCTGGTCCTGAAGAAATCCAAGTTCCTCCATTCTGCAAAATAATACCTTACATAGTTCCCCATCTCTACAAAATCAGCCTTCCTAAAATCGGACACCTTTGTTTTTGTGTTATTTTAGATTCATGTAACATGATTTGGAGACCGATTGAATGTGGGGAACAAAGAACAGTTCAGAGTCAAGGGTGACCCCCTAAGCAATGAGCTTGTGGGGTAGGGTAGATTGTCAAGTTGTCAACAGTTATGGAGATATCAGGATGGTAACTGTTCTAAACTGGTGAGAATATAATTAATTCCATTTTTAAAATATTGAGTTTGAGGTGGCAAGAAGACATCCAAGATGAGATGGTAGAGAGACATTCACAGACTCAACCCAAAACCACTGGTGACCACTCTGGGGTTGAAGGATAGATTTGAGTATTGTCTGCATACAAGTGATACTGAAATCCGAAAGAACTGATTAGTTTGCCAAGAGATGAGGTTTAGATTGAGAAAAGCAGAGGACCTAAAATTGAGCCTTGAGGAACTCTGACGCAGAGGTAGTGAAGGAGTTAGAGTCAGAGAAGCGAACACTGAAAGAGCAATCAGATAGGTAAAATGAGAACCAGGAGAGGGCTATAGCATTAACACATAGGGAGTGTAGTGTTTGTATGAGAAGAGTGTGATCAATAGTGTCAAATGCAGCAGAGATCTAGAAGAATAAGCAGTAAGTAATGGTCTTTAGATTTAGCAGTGACCAGATCATTCACCACTTTTGTCAGTGCTGTCTCAGTGGAGTGTTGGGAATGAAAGGTTGACTGAAGTCTGTCTAATAGGGTGCGAGAGTTAAGAAAGTGTGTGAGGCAAAAGTAGGCAAGTTTCTTAAGTAGCCTGGAGAGGCATGGGAGCTGAGAGTTAGGATGGTAGTTAGAAATAGAGATAGGGTCAGAATTGTGTTGTTTTTTTTCAGAATGGGAGTAATCACTGCATGTTTGAGCAAAGAAGGAAAAGTACCAGTAGTAAGAGAGAGATTGTAGATTTTAGTTAAGTTGGGATAAGCACAGGAGATAGAGTTTTAATGACTTGTGGAGGTATAGGATAAAGAGAAGAGGTAGTAGAGTAGGAGGATAAGAAGAGTGTGGATACTGCCTTTCAATGTGTGGGCTCAAATTTAGAGAAAGTGCCAGAGGGAAAGTAAGTAGGTTAGTGACTGCAGAAGAGCATACCATTTCATCTGGGATGTTATCAACCTTGTCCTTAAAGTGAAGGCAATTTATTGTGCACTGATGGTAGCTGGTGGGGGAGGGTACAGAAGAGACAAATTTGTTAAAAAGTTACTTAGGGTTGGTGGCATGAAAAGAGATGAGAGATTGGAAGTACAGATGGATCATTCGCGAACGAAGCTGATCTTTTGGACGGATCCCATAAAAGAGTGAGTGAGCCGCCGATCCCAAAAAGGTGAACCATCATTCTTTTACTTTCAGTTTCAGTTTTTATTACAGTGCATTTGCCTGAGCTCAGCACTGCCATCTGCCACTGGCAGCTGAGATGTACTAACTCTGTAGACTGAGTACAAACGGGAAACGGTCATCTGTCAGACCAGACTTAGGTCGACAGTCATTAGGTCGACCCCGGAAGGTCGACAGGGTTAAAGGTCGACATGGGCCAAGGTCGACATGGTTTTAGGTCGACAGTCATTCGGTCGACATGAGTTTTTCACTGTTTTTTGAGCCGACATGTGCCGACAGGCGGTATTTCATGCCCTACCATCCACTAGGGCATGGTGGGAGAATAAAATAGTGTGCCGAGCGCAGCAAGGCACCGTGCCCGAAGCATTGCGAGCAAAGCGAGGGGCTGCGGTTCGACTCCAACTGTGTCCATGTCGACTGTGTCGACATTCGGGGTAAAAAAAACAGTGAAAACCTCATGTCGACCTAATGACTGTCGACCTAAAACCATGTCGACATTGGCCCATGTCGACCTTAAGTCATGTCGACCTTGAGCCATGTCGACCTTTAACCCTGTCGACCTTGGGGACAGTCGACCTTCCGGGGTCGACCTAATGACTGTAGACCTAAGTCTGTTTTGACAGATGTACCGCTTCCATACAAACAAAGAATAACAAGGCTGCTGCTGCTGCTAGTGATGGCCATCGGTGCAGACGCCACCGATGGTTGCCATCGATGGCGATTCTGCACCCAGCCATCGATCAGTATTTTACTCGGTCATGTATGGCTCTCTCTCCCCCACCAACTCCAGCCCCAGGCCTCACTGACTCTGCCCAGGCCTCAGTGACTCTCTCTCCAACCCCCTCGCCGCCACCATCCACGCTGCCCGCGGCTCTCCCTACAGGAAGATTCAAGAGGGCGCCACAATGGCTGCCTAGGAACTGTGCACTCAGCCATATGTATCCCTTGTCCCTATGTGATAACTGTACTGTCTCTGCTACAACTGTGCTGTCTTGCCCACACTGTTACCTCATACTGTGCTCATAATGTTACCCACCTGGCTGCTGCAACGACCACTGGCGCCGCTGATGGCTGCCTAGGCGCTGTGCAGCTCAGCGGGTATGTGTCCCCTGTGTGATAACTGTACTGTCCCTGCTTATATTGTTACCCACCGGCTGCTGCAACGACCAGTGGCGCCGCGGATGGCTGCCTAGGTGCTGTGCGACTCGGTGGGTATGTGTCCCCGGTATGTGTTCCAAGTGTGATAACTGTACTGTCCCTGCTTATATTGTCACCTGCCTGGATGCTACGGCGACCAGTGGCGCCGCTGATGGCTGCCTGGGCGCTGAGCAAATCGGCAGGTATGTGTTCCCGTGTGATAACTGTACTGTCCCTGCTTATATGTTACTCACCTGGCTTCTGCAACGACCAGTGGCGCCGCTGATGGCTGCCTAGGTGCTGCGCAGCTCGGCGGGTATGTGCCCCCCGCATGTAATGTCCAATGTAACGTATGTAATGCCCCCCCCCCCCTTCATCCCTGCTGATGCTGCACTGTAATCCGCAAAAAAATCCTACTGTGCGCAAGCACACATGGCCAATAAAGTTGATTCTATTCTATTCTATTTGTTTAGCTCACTGTTTTAAAAAAAAGTTTACAAAAAATGGCAATAAATGTTTGTAAAACAAATTATGCTTCGTTATTATAAAATGACCCCTTTTTTTCAAAGCGAGCCAGCGATCCGTCTAAAAGATACGGATCTTTTCACAGATTGGTCACTCGAACCCAGCTCTTCTTAGTGACCCGTTTTGGCCATCTCTAATTGGAAGTATGTTTGTTTGGCAGTGTCCAAAGCGTTGCAGTAGGAGCAGTAGATAGTCTTATATGTGAAGAAATAACTTAGATTACGAGATATACACCAATGGTGTTCAACTTTACATACTGTAGTTGTCTTGTTATTTTGGAGTGCCACACCTGGCATCTAAGCCTGCGTGGGGTGTAATGGAAAGCTGGAGCCACTTCTTTAAAGGCTGTTTCAAGAGTCTGGTACAGGTGAGTCAGGAGAGATAAATGTAGAAATGAGTGAGAGCTGTTGTTGCAGAGAGGTGGAAAGTTGTGTAAAATGAATTGCATTAGTATTTCTGCTGGTTAGAGTAGGCTTGCATGATTTCAGTGTCAGTGAGCTTGGGGTAATGGAGGAGAGTGAAAGGGTAATGAGATTGTGATCAGAGAGAGGGAAGGGAGTGTTATGCTGGCCACACATCAGACCAACTTCAGTCCAACTTTTTAAAAACCCTTCAAACCTCCAACCATCCAACTTGACAGTCCAACTAATTAAACAGTTCCCCACACATCTAACCAACTTTTCTTCCAACCAGTAAACTTTTTTTTTTCTTCTTTTAGTTCAGCCAACTTCTGTCCAACTTCTGATGTCACAGAAGTGGGCGGGCAGGTTTTTTTTCATTTATTTTAATAAAATGGTTTAATTCCACCTTTATGTAGTAGACAGCAAGTAAAAAAGTGAAATGAAATGAAACTCTGCTTCACACACCAGGCAATCTCCTCAAAGTTACATGTATCTGTTCAAATTGTTAATTGCAAATACTTTGTAACAATATTCCTCAGTGTTGCAACATAAGCCCCATACACACTAGATTACCTTTTAAAAGACATTTGGTAATTTTAGCCCTTATAAGCGATATCTTTTAAAAAATATTGTTCCATGCGTATGCTCAATATCACAAACATGTGCACGACATTTTGAGGACGCATCACACCATGAAAAAGAGGAGTCCAGCCTCATAACATTAGGCACATGTTTGTGATTGTCACTGCTGTGGAGAGGATGGGGATGGGGTGCTGCTCTCAGTGCTGGGGGGAGGTCGGGGTGGTCCTATTGTCACTGCTGGGGGGAAGGATAAGGATGGGGGTGCTGTGCTGCTGTCACTGCTGAGGGAATGATTGGGACAGTAGACGCTGCTGTCAGTGCTGGGGGGGGAGGATGGAGACAGGGGTTCGGTGCTGCTGGAGGGAGGATGGGGTGCTGCTGTCACTGCTGGGGGGGGGGAGGATGGGCCTTTCTACTAAATTAACTTAATGTTAAATGTGCAGGTGTTCAGAATGGGATGGCACTAGAGACAGATTTTCAAAATAAATACACTTACCGCCCAAACGCTGTGTTGATGTTTCAAGGCGCAAACCCTTTAATCAAGAAAAATAAACACAGCTATGGGTGGTACTGTATGTGTATTTATTTATTATATCAATCTCTAATGCCATCCCATTCTGAAATATATATATATATATATATTATGTGGGTGTGTGGTCTGGCACTCCAACTCTCCTGCAACTACCGTGGTGCCATCCAAAAATACACAGACAGGTAAGTATAATAAGACACTGTGTGGCGGCACTCAAACGGGTTTTCTCCTAAAAAAATAATGCAGACCAACAACTGCAGCTAGGTCTAATGCAGATCTAGCTGCAGTTATCTAGCTGCAGTTATTGGTCTGCATTATTTTTTTAGGAGAAAACCCGTTTGAGTGCCACCTCATTGGGGGAAATTTACTAAGGCTAATATGTGCAAAAAAAATCGTATTTGTATAGTAAAATACGAATTTTTAGGCGTATACGTATTTTCAGGATTTACTATCCTGAAAATATGTAAAATCGTATTCGTATTTATGGCAAATTCATATTTGTATTTACAAATACGAATGTATATGCCATCGGAAAATACGAATAGGAATCGCCATTCAAAAGAATGGTGATTCCTAATTTACTAAGCGGACGTATACAATATGGGCGCTAATAAGCGGTAAACAGCCACTAATTGCCGCCCAAATATGCCAGGAAAATACACTTCATTTTTCTGGCATATTTGGCAGAAGCCTGTGTGGATCTGACGGATCCGTGCAGGGTTCAGTGTGTAAAAAAATAAAAATAATATCAAGCCCCAGGCTCACAGAGCAGGTCCTGGTTGTAAAAAAAAAAATCAGGGAACAATTTGTGTAGGGTTCCACTGATTTTTTACAACCAGCACCAAGCCCAAGGGCCGGTCCTGGTTCCCAAAATACAGGGGACAAAACGAGTAGGGGTCCCCCGTATTTTAAGAACCAGCACCAGGCCCAACCAGCCAGCAGGGTAATGCCACAGCCGGGGGGAGACTTTTTATACAAGTCCCCCCTGGCCAAAGCATTCACCCCCTGACCGGTCAGCATGGGCAGGTTTCCTGGGGAAGTGGGGACCCCCCCCCAAAGAAGGGGTCCCTCCCCTCCAGAACTTACCTGTCCATGTTGAAGCCTGGGGCTGTCCTCGATGCCCCTGGGAGGTGGGCATCAAACTGATTATTTGTGTAAAAATAGAAAAAAACATTGGGTTTTTGCTGTGGAACTATAAGTCCATGCAAGCCTGGAACACATATTGGGACTTGGAGAACCACAAGTCCCAGCATGCGGCCCAATAATGAGACTCTTAGTTCCACAGCAGAACCAATAGTTAAATAAATACACACACACAGCAGAAAAATAAATCTTTATTACACTCAGAACCCATTCATATATACTTACCTATCTTGTCACTGTAGGTAGGTGTCTGTCCATCCATTCATCTGATGGTCCTGAAAAAAATCAATATGGTTACCTGTGGAAGGAAACCATACTCACGGGGGTCTTCCAGCGAAGATCGAGTCCTCTTCTTTCCATGTAGCATCCACGGGTCTTGGTAAAAAAACAAAGGATGGTGAGGTGACTGGGGGCGAGAGTGAGTGTGAGTGTGGTGAAGGGGGTAGTGTGGTGACAGAGGGTGAGGTGACAGGTCCAGAGGTGAGAGAACATGAGGTGGCAATAGGTGAGGTAACATGGGGTGAGGTGGGTGATGAGGTGAGAGCGGTGGTGGTGACGAGGGCGAAAACTGGTGTGGTGAAGGTGGGGCAAGAGCTGGTATGGTGATAGGGGGGCAAGAGCGAGTGTGGTGATGGCGGGTGATGTGACGGCACGTGCGAGGGGGTGAGGTGACAGCAGGCGAGAGGGGGTGAGATGACGGAAGTTGAGAGGGGGTGAGGTGACGACGGGGGATGCGGGGTAAGGTGACAGTGGACGAGAGGGTATGACAGCAGAGGATGCGGGACAGTGACAACGGGGGATGCACGGACAGACAGCGGGGACAGTGACAGAGGGGGACACGGGAGAGTGACAGTGGACACAGTGACAGCGGGGGGCAGTAACAGCAAGGGAAGCGGGGGCAGTGACAAGGATGGCCGCAGGGGGCAGAGACAGCATGGGATGTAGGGGGTAGAAACAGCGGGGGATGCAAGATAGTGACATAACAGCGACAAAAGGGGACTATGGGGCATTGGCCTAATGAACATTCAAACATCCATTATGCATGGCCATATACCTACTCATCTACTGTCCCTGTCACAATTGCCCCCATGTATGTGGCAAATCTTTGACCTGTTGGGCACAATTATCTTCTCCTCCCTACCCAAATATATGAGAGAGAGCAAGAGAGAGATAGAAATAGAGAGAGAGATAGAGAGAGTGATAGAGCGAGAGAGATAGAGAGAGAAGGAGCGATAGAGAGATAGAGATAGAAAGAGAGAGATAGAGAGATAAAGGCTGGAGGTGAGGAGTGTAGGAGAGGCTGGAGGTGAGAGATGGAGAGGCAACGGCAGATGGATGAGGAGGGGAGGGTTTACCGCTGCCAGGGGACGGGTAAATGTCGGGGACCGGTGGAAGTTGCCGGAGGAGGACACCTACCCCCAGCACCCCGCTGTAACTACACCCGAGCAGCAGAACCCGGTCCCTTGAGCAGAAGTAGCTGGTTACTGTCCCTGGGCTGGCGATGGAGGAGGCGGCGGCAGATGGATGAGGAGGGGATGGTGATGATGACCCGGCGCTGCCCTCAGGAAACCCTCAGGACCCGGTGCTGCCTGCAGGACACCCCGGGACCCGGCGCTGATGACAGGGGACACCGGGACCCGGCGCTGCTCTCAGGACCCGGCGCTGTGGACAGTGGACGTCTCAAACTGTACACTGGGGATGCTGCAGGGATCACAGGGGGATGGGACAATGGGGATTCTGCGGGTGCTGTCCTCACATGTCCTGCGCTGGCTCCGCCTCTCACCTCCCACCGCCGTTACTGTTGCCGCTGCCGCCTGCATGTCCAGGGCTGGGTGATCGCGGGGGGTAAGTACACTGGGCTGGGATGCTGCGGGGGATCGAGGGGTACGGCAGCAGTGACAGACATCAGAAGTAGGTGGACACTGCTTGTCAGTGTCCACCTACATATCGTTTGGTTGGGGGAACTTTTCCCCTACACCAGAACGATTAGCTGGGGAAAATCAAACAGGTTTGATTTTTCCCAGCAAGTTGGAAGGACCGTTTTGGGCCGTTTATCAGCGTTTTTTCCCGTGTGGGAGCAAACAGCTGATAATCGTTTGCTCCCACACACCAGAAAGATTATCATTCCAACCAGCCAAAAGTTGGCTAGTTGGAACGATATCTTTCTGATGTGTGGCCGGCATTAGTAAAATCAGAGACTGAGCACAGCCTGGTGAAAACAAGGTGAAGGCAGTGGCCTTCCTCATGAGTAGAGGAGTCAGACCACTGGGGGAGGCTGAGAGAGGTAAGAGAGAGGAGCTTGGAAACATGCGGAGATTGTGGACTGTCAATAGCAATATTGAAGTCATCCAGGAGATGTCATAGGATAAGAAGTGGGGGGAGACAGGCAGAGAAATCTTCAAGAAATTGAGGTTTGGGAAGCCCAGGTGGGCGATAGAAATGCAGCACAGTTTTGCTATAGGAGTAATATAACCTATATACAATATTGGTGTTTATCATATGGGTGAAGAGCGATGTCATATGTTCACTTCTATCCCTTTTGTGTCACCCCAGTCTGTCTAACCCTCCCCTTTAGAATGTAAGCTCTCACAAGCAAGGACCTCTCTCCTCATGTACTCTTCTTAGAACATATCTCTGCCGAGCTGGTAATTGCATCAGTGTCCTGTCCCCTGATATCTTTATTTACCATGTACTTGGCCTAATTTGCCTTGTACTGTCATTTGTTATTCTCTTGGTTAATGACTCCGTGCAAATGCAAGCTTGGGGCATTGTGGGTAGAAGAGTCCATGGGGACAGAGGGCGTCAGCAAGCCTGAAGGCGTATGCGGCATAATGTGTGAGCCCCCTTTCAGTAACTCAGCATGCCCGCTGCCCAGGGACGTTCCAAGGCAGTGCAGTGGGGTGCAGGTACGCCAGGAGCCCTCACACCCCGCACAAGGAGCCGGTGCACCATCCTCATTACTTTAAAAGTATTTATTTTTTGTAATTATAATACACGGGTGGGGGGCAGTGTTCCCTCTAAGCTGTGCACGCGTGCGCGCGCACACAACTCGACGAGCGTGCGCACAGACATTACAACAGAGCGCATAAAACAGCAGTGGTCCCTTTTTGCAGTTGTGGACTCAATGTGTGTTTCACCCATTAACTACATTGTGTGCTGTGTTTTGAATGTTTAAATGTTTAATAGTTAAAGTAAAGTTAACACAAATGATGGACGTCATTTTCCAGTTACATATAAGTGACGCACAAAAGTTGCACAGCCAAAAATCTTTTGCTGCACACAGCCTTCGTAAAATTAGAGGGAACATTGGTGGGGGGCCCTGGATTTGGTCAGTCCTGGGCCCCACAATTTCTGATGGCAGTCCGGACTCCCCTTGCAAAATGCAGCTGACCACTGATGTAGTTAGGGGTCTGATTCAGACCTGTTAGTGAGACTGCAATACCATGCTGCACTGCAGGTGGGGCAGATGTAACAGGTACAGATGGATTTGGTTGGGGTGTGCTCAAACTGACATCTAAACTGCAGTGTAAGAATAAAGCAGCCAATATTTACCCTACACAGAAACAAAATGACCCCCCAAATCTAACTCTCTCTGCACCTTTTACATCTGCCCCAAATGCAGTGCAGCATGGTTTTGTACATATGCAAAAAATGTAGGCTTGCTAACAGGTGTGAATCAGGCCCTATGTGCCACATACGTGATATCCATAAATATTATCCTAGTTATCACCTGTCTATTAGCAGCCATGTGTTACAGCTACGGTCACCTGGTTATTGTATTAATACTGTATGAAATACATGACTACTATTAGTAAATGATCAACATTGTTTATTAAGCCACTATATCCCCATAACCTGTTCTCTTTAATTACCTCTAAAGAGCATCCCCTCTCTATTGGTCTACCTCCACTCTACCAGTGGCGCACGCAAGGGGGGGGGGTGTTCTGAGTACCCAGAAATCCCCCAGGAATCTAAGGGCCCTAGACTGAAAGCTGAGTATCCCCTCTTTCCATGGGTATAAGAATTTTACAAATACAAATACAAAATTCTGCCCTCGGGAACCGGAGATATCTGACTTCAAAGCAGTGGTCCCCATCCAAGCCTGTTAATTGCGCTTCCCAGTCAGATATTTCAGGTTCTGTCTGACTTAGAGTTTTTCTGAGGGTATATTCCAAAAGCTGGGACTCTCTCTTTTGATGGACACTAGTAGCTTGTCTCTACTGTGTCCAGAACCAGAGATATCAGCCATCCAGCAGCTGGTTACCCCCTAGTCCCCAGTACCATTTGGTAGGTGGGATTTTCTAGTTTTTAATTCCATTAAAATCTAAGAAATCTATTTCCGGGAACTGGAGATATCTACAGTCAAGCAAGCTGTCCTCCCACCAGATAATTATGAATAATAAGCCCACTCCACTATACACCCCTCCTCTGCTTATTAAACATCCTCTACCACCCTGGAAGTTATGTATTGGGACCCCTTCATTCAGCCCAATGCCCCCTTTTCCCACCCCATATCCCACCAGTAAAGGGGTAATTAGTGGAAATTACTGATCCAGGCCCTACATGCTGAGCGGTTGATATAATACCCCCTACCACCCGCGGGACATCAAAGCAACCCATAGCAACTCATAGCAACCCCTACCGCTGGAGGATAGGTAGTGGCCCCAATACATTGCTATGCCCAGGGGTCTACACTGCTGTTTTATTTATATATATATATATATCTTATATATTTGGCTACATCTGTCACTCAAAGTGTGTCTGACCCTCTAACGCTGGGTGGAGCCTCTGACTCACATGACAGAGAACCAGCCCAGTGAGCCCACAGTCATAGGAGGGACACCTTGCTCTGCTCCTGCACTTTCCTTTTAATGTATGATTGCCATCACCTGTGTTGAAGCACCTTTCCTATCAATTAACCTGTTCAACACAGATGGAGGTAATCATATATTAGGAAGAAAGTCCAGCGGCAGAGCATTGTGTCCCTCCTGGCATGGGTCATGTTGGGAGGTATGCACAGTGCCAGACACCCTCTGCCTCCCCATGTTACCCAGCAAAGACACAGCTACTCACCAGACACACCAGGTGAGCGCCCCCCGCCGCCCCCCTCCCGCGATTCGCGGGGCCCCTCCCACGATTCGCGCGCTTCCCAGCCCCCGGAAACCCCTCCTACCGCAATTCACGGCAACCCCAGCCCCCACGACCCCCCCTCCGGCGATTTGGGGTACCCCACCCCCCGCGTCCCACCCCTCCCGCAATTCGCAGCACCCACCCCTGCGACACCCCCCTCCCCCAATTCATGGCACACACACCCCCCCCGCCACCCCCCCTACCGTGGACACCCACCACCACCCCCCCCCCCCCCAGTCGCTGCGATTCACAGCAACCCCAGGATCAAATGGCACATGCAAAACACTGACACAGCTATGGTCGACGATGAATAAGGTTGACATGAGTTTTTGAAGATTTATGTTTCATTTTAAGAATGTTTTCATATTCATTCTCATGTGTCGACATGGTCACCAATGAAGTGCCACACTTATGTCAACATTTACATGTGTTGACCTTTCTGTGTTGATTTTTTCTTGTGGCGATTTGCGGCACCCCAGCGACCCCCTCCCGTGATTCGCGGTACCCCCCCCACGCGACCCCCCTCCCGCAATTCGCGTCACCCACCCCCCACGACCCCCCCTCCCGCAATTCGCAGCACCCCCCGCGACCCCCCCACCCCGCGCAATTCACAGACACCCCCCACCTCCCTCCCCCCCCATTCACGGCAACCCCACGATTAAATGGCACATGCAAAACACTGACATGGCTATGGTCGACAATGAAAAAGGTTGACATGAGTTTTTGAAGATTTATTTTTCACTTTTTGAATGTTTTCATATTCATTCTCATGTGTCGACATGGACACCAACGAAGTGCCACACTTATGTCAACATTTACATGTGTTGACCTTTCTGTGTTGATTTTTTCTTGTGGCAATTTTTTTCCAGTGACAACTATGTGCACGTCAACCTAGACATCATCAACCAATTCTTTGTATAATATATAACACCTGTTCTGTTTTACTGTAGGTGTTTTGTCAGATCTTTTACTGCTACTATTACTGTTTATGTAAATGCATTCTGAATGACAGCAACATCCTTCTACAAGAATATATAACCAACTAGGTTGATTCATCGCGTCCCGTGCCCCTCCTCCCGCAAATCGCGGACCCCCCGCACACCCCCCCTCCCGCGATTCACGCCCCCCTCCCACGATTCACGTCACCCCCACGCACCCCCCCTCCCGCAATTCGCAACCCCCCCCCCTCGCGCGATTCACGCCCCCTCCCGCGCTTTGCGGACCCCCGCCCTCTCCCGCGATTAGCTGACACATGCGCCCCCTCCCTCCCTTGATTCACGGCACCCCCATGCCCCTCCCGCAATTCACGGCACCCCTAAGCCCCTCTTTAGTCCCCTGTATACTCACACACCCCTATCACTACCCAGCTTCCTGCTCTCCTGAACCGTAACTTCCATCACTGGAGAGTCGCTGATGCTGTTTTGCCCACATGCCCCTATCATGCCTCATAGCCCAGCCTCCTGCTCTCATGCACCCTAACTCCCACCCAGTAGGAGGAGACACTGACTCAGGGCCACCATCCTGTACTGCCACGCTGGTCCCTCACCCACTGGCAGAAGCTGCACAGTATCTCCCACCCTCCTCTTTAGTCCCCCTTATTCCCACACACCCCTATCACTACCCAGCCTCCTGTTTTCCTGTGTCGTTATCTCCGCCAGTGGGGAGCCGCGTACTCAAAAACACCCTACTATACTATTGCACACACACACACCTAAACAACATGCACACACAGCCCCCCCCCCCCCACAAATGTCACTGTACCATCCACACTATCAATGTACATCTTACTCTGTAACCGCTTTTTAATTAAACAAAACAATACACACCCCCTTCCACATCATATGCTCTCTATTTACATACCTCCCAACTGTCACGATTTTAGAGGGACAGTCCCGATTTTCGGGTCCTGTCCCGCTGTCCCACCCGCGGCAGGCATTGTCCCGCTGCGGGGGGTGGCAGTTGGGAGACCCCCCAATCTAGTAGAATAGACGCTGTGCGCATGCGCACAGCGTCTATTCTCGTATGAAAATGAGGGCGCGCCTAATTAGCATAAGCCGCGCCCTCATTTGCATCTTCAGGCCATAAGTTGGGAGGTATGTATTTAACACATTTCACCTATAACTCAAGTTGCAATACAGGCCATCTTTCATACAATTCTAACCATCTTTCTCATATACAAATGTTCACAAATTAAGGGGGTGCAGCCCCTTACGACGGTGTGAAGAGCGCCATTTGGCCATTTTCACACCAATTTTGACAAATTCCCTTTGCACTCAAAGGGTTAAAGAATAAATATACTGTAGAAACTCAGGCATTGTGCATGGAGCCACATCTGTTTATGTGCATATTAAACTGAACTGGTAAGAGGGAATCCTATGCATCCTATCTATATCATTGTTGTGCTGACTGCCTGTTTCTGAACAACCCATCTCACATAACCGCTAACATTTTAGTATATTTATGCTGCTAGAAGATCGTAGTATATTGTTTGATCATTGAAAATCAATATATTTATTACAATATATTGATTTCCTGAGATGGTAAACATTGAACATATAAGGATGTTGTTGAAGTGGACGCCAGAAGGCTAACTTACAGGGGGGGGGGGGGGGATTCACTAATATGGGACTTCTACTTCACATGGGATGTTGCTATTGGCAACCAATCAGATACGATCTCTTATCTTCTAGAGGGTGCTAAGTAAATAAGAAGTAGATTCTGATTGGTTGCCCAGAGCAACATCCCGTGTGAAGTAGAATTCCCATCTTAGTAGATTTTACCCTACAGGTTTCAGTTATTTGTATCAGAGCCCTGTGACTGGGGACAGAAATGTAACGTGAGTCACATTCGTATATAACGTGAGTCACATGTCAAAATTGATTTTAAGTTTAGTTTAATTCGTTTTTTGTGTGTGTTTTAATCCTAAAATAGTAGGTTTTATAAGTGTATAGTATAACAATCATATTGTAAAAATTATTAGGTGTAAATAAATATGTAAGTCCCCTCCGTTTCTCTGTCCAATCTGGTGTAACAATAAGATGTTACTACTAGAAATGTAAAAGTGTAAAATGACAGCTCCAGTATTGTGTGTTGTGCATTTAAACTTCTAAAATGATCTGGAAATGTAACGTGAGTCACAAGATGTTACCCTTTTATGTATGTTTTGTATACTGTAATGGTTTGTGCCTGCCATATTTTCTTTCTTTTTTTATTTTTTTTTTATAAATGATTGAAAAACTTGTACAGCTGTATTCCAGTCTTATGAGATCCTGCAGAGCGTGCTTTGAAAAGACCTTCGTGATAGGTTAATGAAAACTTATTTGCATATGCAGCTTTTGTATTGTTAAAGAGCAAAATAACTAACTATAAATAAATAATTATTTTTGGACTTTCTATATCATTTAAATTGTCTGTCTTAAGGGGCATACACACGTAGAGATCTGTGCTAAGCAATTTTGCTAAGATATTTTGCTAAGCTATTTTGCTGGTGTCAAGATCTCCCATGGGGAGCACATACACATGCAGAGATTTGTGCTAAGTGATTTTGCTAAGCGATTTTGCTAAGCAATTTTGCTTAAGCAAAAAAAGTCAGGGTAATGGTTCAGAATGAGAGATTGTGTTCAGTATCTTTCATTCTGTACACACAGAGAGATTTGCAGTCATTTGCTAAGCAATCTGACTAGATTGTGACTGCATGCACTGACTTAGTTAGCAAGAGATATTTAATCTCTCGGAGCATACACACAGAGAGATCTGTGCTTACTTTCTAAGCAATCTAGTCAGATTGCTTAGAAAATAGCACAAATTTGCTCCGTGTGTACACCCCTTTACTTGACTTTTCTTTTTAATTTTAGGTTCATGTGTTTATATAACGTTGACTATTTAAAAACAAAAATTATCATGCAAGTAAAAGCGACATAAAATCACAATACTGAAATCTAAAGAAAGGGAATAAAGGACAGGATTATTTAAGAAACAAAATAAAGTTTGTATTGCATACTTAGGTGTCATCTCTTGTTATATAACAAGGTAAGTGTTTGATTTTAAATTCTATGTAGTGTTTTAAATGATCCCCCCATGCCACAGTGTGGCTGCATGCAAAAGTTTCAAGGTGGCCTATTTTTTCCAAAGACCGCATAGAAATTTGGATTTGTGGTGGACAACTCGCGCCTTCAGTCTTCAAAACGTATGAATGGACAATATACAGTATCCTTACTGACAATCTTATATAAGCGTACCAGATTACGGGTGAATATCAACATGTAATGGTTTCTTTATCCTGGCACAACCTCCTTGTCAAATCCCAGCTCACTGTAGACAAGCTGTTTGGGTAGTATATCCCGTGAACATAGACCAATGAGGAATGTGTTGGTATAGTTTTCTAAAATAAAGTTACTTCGTGCTCATCAAACACACACAATGTGAAAGCGGTAATTTATTGACTACTTTAACCAGTGCTGTCTCTGTGAAGTGTTGAGAGTGAAAGTCTAACTGAAGTGGGTCCTGTAAGTTGTAGGAGTTAAGAAAGTGTGTGAGGCGAGTGGAGGCAAGTCTCTCAAGTAGCTTGGAAAGGCATGGGAGCTGAGAGATAGGACGGTACTTAGAGAGACAGTTTGGATCAGAATTGTGTTTTTATAGAATGGAAGTAATAAGTACATACTTGAACTGGGAGGGAAAGATACCAGTTGAGAGAGAGAGAGAGAGGTTACAGATTTTAGTTAAGCTTGGGATAAGCACAGGAGACAGAGCTTTACTGACTTGTAAGGGTATAGGATCAGGAGCAGAGTTAGTGGAGCAGGAGGATGAGAAGAGTGTGGATACTTCATCCTCCACTTGTGGGGTCAAATGAGAAGAGAGTGGCAAAGGGCTCAGGATGGGAAGTAAGCAAGTCACTGGCTGAAGAGGAGCCTGCCATTTCATCTAGGATTTTAGCAATCTTTTCCTTGAAGAAGGAAGCAAGCTCTTGCGCACTGATATTAGCAGGTGGGGAGGGTGAAGGAGGGTAAAGAAGTGATTTAAATGTATTAAAAAGTCACTTGGGGTTAGTGGCATGAGAAGAGATGAGAGAATGAAAATAAGTTTGTCTAGCAATGTCCAGACTATTGTGTATTGAACATTGAATATTGAATGACTGCACATGCATGCAGATTGTAGCAGACATGTGCAAGCCAAAATAGCGAAACAAATAACGTATAGATCTAATTGCAATCCCCTTGCAATTTGTCTGACAGGAAACTGGCGTTAGGGGGGGGGGGTAGACCGCCTTTTCCTGAGAGTGTCCGGAAAAACACTGGCGTGCCCAAGCGTTTTCATGGAGGGTCTGTGACGTTGTGGAAGGGACAGAGATCCTCACATTTATACAGACATGTATTAGATGGTAAGTGAACTGCGTATAGATTTTCAGATGGACTGCATATAGTGATCCATACGCAATCACTCACAGACTTGCACGGGGCGGGTTTTCACTCTGTCTGGGGGTCGGCTATTTGTTCGCAGTCATCTGCAAATTTTCATATGAGCGATCAAGTCTGAATCAGACCCTCGCTTACAATTAGCGTGTGAGAGGTGCTGTAAGAGGGCGGGCAGAGGGCGGCATTGTAGCATAGCGGTAGCGGGCAGCGGGGTTCAGCAGTGGCAGCCAAATTGTTTAAAACACCAATCAGAGGGCTGCCCAGTGCTTTCATCAATTCTGCCGCCACCGATGACTTCCGCCGCCCGGTAGCACTACTGTGGCGGCATAATTGTTTAAAACACTGGGCAGCCCTCTCTCAGCCAATCAGAGGGCTGCCCGGTGTTTTGAACAATTCTGCCGCAACTGCAGACCACCCGCTAGCGCTACGCTACTCCACCACCCTCTTCCCCCCCCTCTCCCACGCCACCAGCAGCTCCTCCGGCCCCCTCTCCCCAAACCCCATGCCGCCGTATTGCATTCGAGCGATCGCATGTGTTTAAAAATGACATGCGATCGCTTCTGCAATTCAATAGATTTTATGTGCAGAACATAAGATCTGTAGACGCTACATTCGACGGCGTGCCCGCGCATCGTGTCAAATGGTCCCTTAAAAAAGCTTACAATCTTTTGATTTATCGGTCAGATGTGGCAATATCTCACAAGTGTATGGGCAGGATAACTCTTAACCATCTCTGGCAGTAGCTACTAACCACTGCAGGTGTAAGCTACAGGGAAAGAACCTATGCATTAAAGGCAGCTAACATATTTTGTGACTCCATCCACTAACCTTCTTTTTTTGGCTGGGACACCAGCAAATCAATCAATTTCTCTTGATCAATTAAATACTGTAAGCAGAATTGGTTTAATAAATATGTATGTGTATATATTTATATAAATATATATTTAGTAGTATTATCATATATAGATTTTTATTTAATATATTTTTTTATTTGTTTACTATTGCGTTTTTTCTATTAATGATATTTCTAGAAAGATTATCTTATCATTTAACCTATGTGTCTTGTGTCTACATGAACAGCGTGAGGCTCCTATATATTATTAGACCCATCAGCGCAGTGTATGCCGTCTGTGTTTCTCTCTTTACCCTATTGAGCTTTGGCAAGCTCAAATACACGCGCAGCAGCTGGGTTCATATAGAATTTTTTTCATAACTACTCACAGGTAAATTGTTTATTAAACAGTGTCAGGGAGTAGAGTTTGGTTAGGCCCTAGAGGCTAGCCCAATAGAAATTTTCTCCTACAAAACACATGGGTATATATTCAATTGATGCCGGATCTATTCCGAAATTCTTTTGACGGAATGGATCCGGCATCCATTATTTAATGTAGCGGGCAATGCATCCGGATTTGGCCGCTGATTGATGCTCACCTGGCCGACGCTGGTACCGGGTGAGCACAGCGGCGGAAGGCGGCACGATTGCTCGGGAGGCAGCGCGGAGCCGGGATGGGGCTGGATGAGCTGCTCTCATACGGAACAGCGGCAGGACAGGTGTGTGCGGCAGGTGGGTACGGGAGGCGGCGGGAGGGTACGGGAGGCAGGGGATTGGAGGACGACACCATCTAAGCTGCTGCTGCTGACCCAGCGTTGTCCTCCCTGCCTCAATCCAACATCTTTTCATGTCGGATTGAGATTGCCGGAAAAGGCAGATGGATTAGCAGCTATTCTGTCAATCCACCTGGTTTTCGGCAGGTCGGAACATTTCAACCTGCTGAAAAAAAAACACCTAGCATTGAATAGATCGGAACCCCTTCCTATCTACTCATGTCGAAAAGTGCTGTGTTTTCGGCAAGACGGCAGTTTCGACATCAATTGAATATACCCCATGGTGGTAGTGTTGTTTAAAAGAAGGGGAACCCTGTTTTAGATATAGCCATTAATACACAAAAATTCAGTAGTGGTATGACTGCGCCAAACCTGACTGCCGCAACTTATACCCCCTTGGGATACCAGCCCCAATACTCAAACACAAGAAAATACAAAGCGGGAGTATATTGATGCGCTGTCAGATAGATAGGGTGTGTTGGTCACTCCTTCTTCCTTGGTCCTGTATTCTGTCCAAGGTTTTTACAAGCTCATGGGAAAGAAGGAAACAAATGCACACAACCGGTGAGTCTGATATTCCAAATTGGAAAAATATCCATATGTTGGTCCTAGGAAGAACACTGACCTGTACAACAGGCCCTATGTGCCTGTAAAGGTATCTTTTATAAGCACCCACATTCTCCAAATTCCCATGTACTTAATGCTCCCCTTCTGGCAGTGCCCTATGTGCACACAAAGGTATCTTTCTGTTCCTCGTTTGTCCAGATCTCATGGAAAGGTTTGTAGCATCAAACTCATAGGCAGATGACGGTATAACAAAATTTTATTCTCACAATCCATGCAGCGATAAAAAATCCAAACAGGAAACACAGGATATACAGTAAAAAGATTTTAAAAAGTTCCAAGTATAGCTTCACCTCCTATCCCTGCCAACTCTGCACTCACCCGGGTCTAGAGGAGAGTTGGTGCCCCAAAGATGGTAAAAAAATGAAGGGCCAGAGGGGATGGATCTGCAGTACTGGAAACGTCACTCCACAACACCGACGCGTTTCGGACATATGCTGGTCCTTTTTCAAGGTGTGGAGTGTATGGATAGGGCAAGGATATTTATACCTGCCCAACAAACAGCCTCATTTAGCAATAAAAAAAAAAAATCTGTACCGGAGTACCCAAATCCTAAAATTTCAATTCATAAAATATACATAAGATATACACAAAAGGGCATTTCTATATACAATACATTATATCAAAAAGACACTAAAATAGTGAACCGGAGTATTTGCCACATAATTAATATACATTAGCGCAGCTACGCTGTGCCCATTCCGAATAGTCTTTGCCATTATTTCGTTCCCGCAGTTAGCCTGTTCCCGCTTTGTAGATAGCCATTAATGTCTGGGGATTGATTTTCTTCACTAGGCAATAATGCCCAGGACTGCAGAAAAGATACTATCCCACAGATGGAGCAAGGGGATGATCGCTTTGAAAGAGGGAATTGAAATAATCCTGTATATGATTGGTGACCACTTGTGATCATCAGACAATATTACCCAGTACCATGTTTATACCATGTTTATGTTATATGTGCCTGATCTCCCCCACACTGTCCCAAACACAAACAGCTGTACCATGATTGAAAGAAGGGCGTTCTATTATAAACTTTGTGCCCCCTCCAATATTGTCTATTGACAGTATATGCAAAAAGTTATATTTTCCCAATATGGGTGGTAATGTCTACCCCATCTGTGTCACCCCTGTTTGTCTGCCCCTCCCCTTTAGAATGTAAGATATTATGAGCAGGGCCCTCTTCCCTCGTGTGCTTTTCCTTCTCTTACTTAAACCAGCTTTGATGGCACCAAATCCTGACGTTTTCTGCTACCCTGATACTTATGTCAGTGTCCTCTGCTGATGCAGCTATGGTTATATGCTGTGTACTTGTCCTCTATTGTATATAACTGTAAGCCACTGTGTTCTGCCCCCTGATACTTATGTCAGTGTCCTCTGGTGATGCAGCTATGTGTATATACCCTGTACATGTCCTCTATTGTATATAACTGTAAGTCACTGTGTTATGCCCCATGATACTTATATCAGTGTCCTCTGCTCATGCAGCTGTGGTTATGTGCCCTGTACTTGTCCTGTATTGTATATAACTGTAAGTCACTGTGTTCTGCCCCTGATACTTATGTCAGTATCCTCTGGTGATGCAGCTATGGTTATGTGCCCTGTACATGTCCCTTATTGTATATAACTGTAAGTCACTGTGTTCTGCCCCCTGATACTTATGTCAGTGTCCTCTGCTGATGCAGCTGTGGTTATATACCATGTACTTGTCCTCTATTGTATATAACTGTAAGTCACTGTGTTCTGCCCCCTGATACTTATGTCAGTGTCCTCTGCTGATGCAGCTATGGTTATATACCATGTACTTGTCCTCTATTGTATATAACTGTAAGTCACTGTGTTCTGCCCCCTGATACTTATGTCAGTGTCCTCTGCTGATGCAGTTATGTGTATATACCCTGTACATGTCCTCTATTGTATATAACTGTAAGTCAGTGTGTTCTGCCCCCTGATACTTATGTCAGTGTCCTCTGCTGATGCAGCTGTGGTTATGTGCCCTGTACTTGTCCCTTATTGTATATAACTGTAAGTCACTGTGTTCTGCCCCTGATACTTATGTCAGTGTCCTCTGCTGATGCAGCTGTGGTTATATACCCTGTACTTGTCCTCTATTGTATATAACTGTAAGTCACTGTGTTCTGCCCCCTGATACTTATGTCAGTGTCCTCTGCTGATGCAGCTATAATTATGTGCCCTGTACTTGTCCCCTATTGTATATAACTGTCAGTCACTGTGTTCTGCCCCTGATACTTATGTCAGTGTCCTCTGCTGATGCAGCTATGGTTATATACCATGTACTTGTCCTCTATTGTATATAACTGTAAGTCACTGTGTTCTGCCCCCTGATACTTATGTCAGTGTCCTCTGCTGATGCAGCTATGGTTATATACCCTGTACTTGTCCTCTATTGTATATAACTGTAAGTCACTGTGTTCTGCCCCCTGATACTTATGTCAGTGTCCTCTGCTGATGCAGCTATGGTTATGTGCCCGAAGCATCGCGAGTGAAGCGAGGGGCTGCAGTTCACTTCCAACTATGTCCATGTCGACTGTGTCGACATTCGGGTCAATAAACAGTGAAAAAACCCATGTCGACCTAACGTCCTGTCGATCTAACCCATGTCGACCTAACACATATGTCGACCTAAACCCATGTCGACCTAAACCCATGTCGACCTCGACCTAATGACTGTCGACCTAAGTGCTGTCGGCAATACGACCCTATCCCATTTGAGAGGTATAGCCTGAAGAAGAGAAGTGCAGCATTTGGAGGCTTACAAACATTAGCGCCAATTGGTAGAACACGCCCCCTTTTTTTTGCTAGTTAGATTTCTAGTTTAATGGACCGCTATGCTGTGTTGGGCAGTGATATTATTATGCACATTGTTCGTGTTTAAATTGAATCAACAAAAATTTCACCCCACATAAAATCTGTATCATTTTCAATGGCCAAATTTACTAACGCTTCTAAGGGGTCAATTCTATTCTCTGCAATATGAATAGCGCCGGGACAGAGCTTCTATTTTCTAGGATGCAATAGAGAAAGGATTGGTTGCTATGGGCATAACTCCCATACTGTAGGTGCATGGGGTGCAGCTGCTGTTGGGCCCAGAGCTAAGGAGGGCCCTCTTCCCTTCCCAAGTTACATGTGTTAGATACATTTATTTCCATTGGTTGGTATATCGGGTATCTCACAAACTTTTGCTACGGGCCTACAAATATCTAGTTACACCCCCGGCAACATCCCCACTTTTAACTTTTAGAAACTTTAGTAAATTTCACTCCCAGGAATATTGATTTTTGCTTTTTTTTATAAAGATGGATTTATTCCTAAATATGGATGGATGGATGTTAGAATATGGCGGCCGCTGCTGTTGGAAAGCAGCCTCAGCACAGGGGTGAGAAAACCCTCAGCAACAAAGGGGTTAAACTATGTTAGCAGTCTCTCACTTAGCCTTACATATTCCATACGCTGTAGAAAGTTACGTCGTAGTGTACAACTTGCTCAATAGGTTACACTTCGGGCTGATGCAGAAGGTGGGCCAGGAAGATGAAACTATCATCACTACATGAGTCAGGGCCTAAGGGTGAGATTACCCAACTATGGCAAGCGATGTGGATCAATATTCGACAGACATTAGTTAGAAATAAACTCACTTCTGATCATTTGTCTGTAAGTCTATCTAATTGTGTAAATGTATTGGGTCACTCTAAAATATTAAATTCATCTAACTCTAATTGGACCTATAGCTTCCCATACTGATGTGCTTGTTATAATGGTGTGCTTGGTATATTGGTGTGCTTGGTATATTGGTGTGCTTGTTATATTGGTGTGCTTGTTATATTGGTGTGCTTGTTATAATGGTGTGCTTGTTATATTGGTGTGCTTGTTATAATGGTGTGCTTGGTATATTGGTGTGCTTGTTATATTGGTGTGCTTGTTATAATGGTGAGCTTGGTATATTGTTGTGCTTGGTATATTGGTGTGCTTGGTATATTGTTGTGCTTGGTATATTGGTGTGCTTGGTATATTGGTGTGCCTGGTATATTGGTGTGCCTGGTATATTGGTGTGCCTGGTATATTGGTGTGCCTGGTATATTGGTGTGCTTGGTATATTGGTGTGCCTGGTATATTGGTGTGCTTGGTATATTGGTGTGCTTGGTGTGTTTGGTATATTGATGTGCTTGGTATATTGGTGTGCTTGTTATAATGGTGTGCTTGGTATATTGGTGTGCTTGGTATATTGGTGTGCTTGGTATATTGGTGTGCCTGGTATATTGGTGTGCTTGGTATATTGGTGTGCCTGGTATATTGGTGTGCTTGGTATATTGGTGTTATATTGGTGTGTTTGGTATATTGGTGTGCTTGTTATAATGGTGTGCTTGGTATATTGGTGTGCTTGTTATGATGGTGTGCTTGTTATATTGGTGTGCTTGTTATATTGGTGTGCTTGGTATAATGGTGTGCTTGTTATATTGGTGTGTTTGTTATATTGGTGTGCTTGGTATATTGGTGTGCTTGTTATAATGGTGTGCTTGGTATATTGGTGCGCTTGGTATATTGGCGCGCCTGGTATATTGGTGTGCTTGGTATATTGGTGTGCTTGGTATATTGGTGTGCTTGGTATATTAGTGTGCTTGTTATAATGATGTGCTTGTTATAATGATGTGCTTGTTATATTGGTGTGTTTGTTATATTGGTGTGCCCGTTATAATGATGTGCTTGTTATAATGATGTGCTTGGTATAATGATGTGCTTGGTATATTGGTGTGCTTGTTATATTGGTGTGCCCGTTATAATGATGTGCTTGTTATAATGATGTGCTTGGTATATTGGTGTGCTTGGTATAATGGTGTGCTTGGTATAATGGTGTGCTTGTTATAATGATGTGCTTGTTATAATGGTGTGCTTGGTATATTGGTGTGCTTGTTATAATGATGTGCTTGGTATATTGGTGCGCTTGGTATATTGGCGCGCCTGGTATATTGGTGTGCTTGGTATATTGGTGTGCCTGGTATATTGGTGTACTTGGTATATTGGTGTGCTTGGTATATTGGTGTGCTTGGTATATTAGTGTGCTTGTTATAATAGTGTGCTTGTTATATTGATGTGCTTGGTATATTGGTGTGCTTGGTATATTGATTTGCCTGGTATATTGGTTATTTACAAAAAATAGTAGTGCTAGACCATATAAAAATAGTATCACATTTAATACATAAAGTGCACAAACAATTTAAAAATGTACAAATTCATAAACAAATGCACCAGCACCTCAAAGAATTGAATGCCTCAAAGTAGGGTATATTGGTGTGCCTAGTATATTGGTGTGCCTGGTATATTGATGTGCCTGGTATATTGATGTGCCTGGTATATTGATGTGCCTGGTATATTGGTGTGCCTGGTATATTGATGTGCCTGGTATATTGGTGTGCCTGGTATATTGGTGGGCCTGGTATATTGGTGTGCCTGGTATATTGGTGTGCTTGGTATGTTGGTGTGCTTGGTATGTTGGTGTGCTTGGTATGTTGGTGTGCTTGGTATATTGGTGTGCTTGGTATGTTGGTGTGCTTTGTATATTTTGGGTGCTCGGTATATTGGTGTGCACGGTATATTGATGTGCCTGGTATATTGGTGTGCTCGGTATGTTGGTGTGCTTGGTATGTTGGTGTGCTTGGTATATTGATGTGCCTGGTATATTGGTGTGCCTGGCATATTGGTGTGCTTGGTATATTGGTGTGCTCGGTATATTGGTGTGCTTGGTATATTGGTGTGCCTGGTATATTGATGTGCCTGGCATATTGGTGTGCTTGGTATGTTGGTGTGCTTTGTATATTTTGGGTGCTTGGTATATTGGTGTGCCTGGTATATTGGTGTGCTTGGTATATTGGTGGGCTTGGTATATTGGTACAATTGTTATTCTTTGATAACTGGGGCTACAAACATCTTGACATGTTGCAATAGACCCAAAGTGTAGCATTAAGCAGAATATCAGCAGAACATTGTATAGAGAAGGCAGGGATGAGGTGCTGACAGCAGGCCAGCCTCATGGGCACCCGTGTGTATGTGACCGCTGTCACACACAAGCAAGCTTTGATTTTCCCAAGTCTCCTTCACATGTGAATGACTTTAGTTTTCGCAGAATCTCCTGTAATGCATGGGTGTAGGAGCACATAACCTCTGGATAAACTGTGTGTTTACCTCCCTGGGCCACTGACTTCAAAGCCTGTCCCTTGGGGACCTCTTTCCTAAATCCAGGGAGTCCAGACCAGAGAGAGCTGTCTGGGATTTGGAGGATGGTTAAGTTGCAGAGTGAGCTTTCTTAGAATAAGCAATAACACGGTGCAGCGAGCATTTATCTCCCAGCTAAGGCTGCTCCTATGACATCCTGCTGCTGTTATCAGGCAGGAAACACTGAGCAGGGGATGCATCCTCTCCCCTTGTGCAGGCAGAAAGGTGCAGCCCCATTTGGCAGGTCCCTGCAGGAAAATACTCAGCAGCTTGCCTCATCTGTCCCGGCTAATCGCACAGCAGTCACCGCAGGAGCAAGCAGGAGAGGGGACACAACATAACAGCAGCACAGATTTCATTGTCCCGTTCTCCTGCCGTGATCAGAGACGGGACACTGGTACATGCACCAGTGTATATATATATATATATATATATATATATATATATATATATATATATATATATATATATATATATATATATATATATATATATATATATATATATATATATATATATACACACACACACACCATACCATATAGGGGCTCAGTTCTACACTTAGCGTCATATTGCATGTACAAAGGACAGTTATCCCCTTTATAAATAGTTATCCCTCCGAACTTTTCCGTGAGCGATATTTGGGACCTCGGGTATTACTAAAACATGTCCCTAAAATATACAATGAGAAATAATAGAACTACCCCAATTACCTTCTGTTTACACATCAACAAGAAATGTGGCATTATTTATACAACATAATAAAACATAATATACTAATGCCGCAATAATATGTATACATTTAAATAAATAAATATATATATATATTTAAGAAAATAAATATATTATAACTAATAATAAAAAATATTTCGTCACTTCTGTTGGAGGGTACCCGGAAATTAGACCATGTTAGCAGCGGTAGATAGATATAGATAGATAGATAGATAGATAGATAGATAGATAGATAGATAGATAGATCGATCGATCGATCGATAGATAGATAGATAGATATGTATATTTATTTCAAATTAGATACATTTAATTGTAGATAGATAGATAGATAGATAGATAGATAGATAGATAGATAGACTAAACAATGTCTATATTTATATTCCCCTAATATCCGTATAAATAAATGTCAACAAATAAAATAAAACGTATAGCCAATATTTCCCCATAGTAATATTCCAATAGCTCCAGTCTCATCTATTAGCCGGGTAATAATTGTGTACTTAGTGTATTTGTACATTTATTTGTATAATACGATCTATCTATCTGTGCAATATTAATGTACACCGGCGCCGGTGTGTATACAACCTTAATTCAATGACACCAAATTATAAAACGAACATTTTATAGGGATCCAGCCGGCCAATAAACCAAATAATGAAGTTCCATTTTGGATGTGAGGTTACTGAGTCACCTAGTAAAAATATAATTATATCATTATTCCTAAGGAATTAACGAAACAGTTTATAATGGTCTAAAATATTTGTTAACAGCCTTATAAATAACAGAAGGTAGCAAAGCGCTTTCTATAGATGCAGATTCTAGGAAATGTGTTTGATGGTATTGTATGTGTGCCTGCTTATTATGTACTGTAGATAGATAGATAGATAGATAGATAGATAGATAGATAGATAGATAGATAGACATGATACAGATAGATAGATAGATAGATAGATATGAGATAGATAGATAGATAGATAGATAGATATCGATAGTTATATAGATAGATAGATAGATAGATAGATAGATAGATAGATAGATAGATAGATAGATAGATAGATAGATAGATAGACACAAAAAGTATTACTAGATATATGTAGGTGTTTTTATACATATAGTTTGTGTGTAAAGATCTATCACGATACTATTTTATGACTATTTTATGACTATGTACATATGCGTGTTTTTCCCCCCCTAAAAATACAATATATAAACACACATGATATAGCTGAGTTTCTATAATAAAGTATTATCACTCTCTCGTGTTTCAGCGTCTTTTTCCATATACTGAATTTCTCAATTTGCGAGTCACTGCGTATTCGTAATAAGAATATTTCTTTAAAACACAAATACCACCGTGATGAATAATTCGTATTCCAAGAAATGACGCATCTTCTTCCGTTGTATACATTCGTGCTCACTGCCCCGGAGACGGTATATGGGTCCGCTCAGCGTTACTGTAGTTTCAGTTTCTTCTGTGAGTCGTTTATTGCGTCATGTGTGTGTGTGTGTGTGTGTGTGTGTGTGTGTATACAATATAATATTTTTATATTTAAATATATGTGTGTGTGTGTGTATACAATATAATATTTTTATATTTAAATATATGTGTGTGTGTGTATACAAACATATATTTATAGTTAGGTGATTGTATATGTAAGATTGTGTTTTTTACTATTTGTATGTATCTACATTTCAACTCTACGGATAAACGTTTATACTGCAGTATAAACTGTATAAGCTGCATATACTGTGTGTGTGTGTGTGTGTGTGTGTGTATATATATATATGTATGTATATATATATATATATATATATATATATATATATACTGTATAACAATATAAACTGCAGTATAAACGTTGCTGCAGTGGATTTCCAGCCTTCACTCGGGTCTAGAGATCATATATAGGAAAATAGATATATTGGTATATTCAGCACAACAATATTATTTTTATCAACATCTAATTTGTTTTGAAATAGATATATAGGATATATCCTAAATTGTAATAACTCCAAAAATAGGAAAGTTATGTGAAATTAAAACGAGCAAAGAAATAGTTCACAAACAATTAGTTTATTTGTTAATTCGGAAATTATATATATATACATATATATATATATATATATATATATATATATATATATATATATATATATATATATACATTTTGGGTGCGGCCCGGCACTCACCGCAAACGTCCAGCTGCCCTGGTGCCCGTCTATGAGAACAGGTAGATCAGAAAAAAAGACTGGCACTCCAGGGTCTTCAAAAAGTGCTGTATTAAATGGCAACAAGCGTCCAACATTGGACGCTTGTTGCCATTTAATACAGCACTTTTTGAAGACCCTGGAGTGCCAGTCTTTTTTTCTGATCTATATATATATACACATATATAATATATCTTGTTGAAATATAGTGAATCCTTGGAATCTCAAAGATTCGATTGTGTCGTTTGTTTTATAATAACAGAATATTAGTACAATAATAAGTAAAATTACCGTTCCATCATGCTACTGAACAGGTTCCGTGTGTGTGTGTATATATATATATATATATATATATATATATATATATATATATATATATATATATATATATATATAATTACTATTATTATTATTATTTTTATTTTATTTTTTGGATTATGGATCAAGTGTATGAACCCTTCTTCCTGAATTCTATTGGTATATATGAAACTCAGTATTTTTCCATATTAATATTAATATCTGAAAGCCTGGAACCGTATCACCTGTCCATAAAGCCACCTGTATAAGATGATTGTTGGGCGCCTCCTCCCCCATATGAGAGTAAAATGCCATGCACAGGCATGCTGAGTGAAAGCACCCGGACACTTGGCACCCAGGAATGCCCATATCCCAACACAGAGACCTCCAGGAAAATAAACAGAAGAAATACAGCTAATGAGAAATACTTGTATAAAATGCCTGTATAAATATGACTAGATAGATAACAATAGAACCTGATGTTCCAGACAAAGCTCTCATTGAACAATGTAAACAAACCAAGAGTGATTCAGGTGACATCTTGTTAGGCAAATCTAGAACAAATTGTTAAACAGCCCATGATAATGCCCGGTGTTATTAATCTTAGTGCTCATACGGAGCAGGGTACACAATCCCTGCCTTTATTAGGAATTATTATGGACTTTTTCTGATGATTTTATACCAGTAAGGAATTTGCACGTGTCCTTGATATGTGCTGTTTCTGACATGGAAGGGTCACGTTGGGTGTCGGGTAGTCGGAGAATTCCTGCATTGCAACCGGGGTCAGACCTCACGTGTACCGAACTGCGTTGACCTACATACTGTACAGAATCGCTGGTATAAAATAAAATTCCGCACCGACTGACTGTAACCTGTTATTGTGCTCAGGATTCATTTGGCAATTATGTGAATCATGTGGATAATTACAAACACATTAGCATATTAACATATTCTCATCGTAAATTATTATTTTTATATATAAAAGTATTTTATGACGCATTTTAAGATAGGCCTCTAATCTGTGTGGAAACCTTTGCTTAAAGTGCTACTTATCAACCGCAATAAATAATATTCATTAAAGTAATCCGCAAAAGAGGAGGAGCGACAGTAAGTCTGTGTTTAAAAATAGCATTGTAGAATGTTATTGGAATACTACAAATACAGAGTGTTATTGGATTATTACAAAGACAGAATGTTATTGCAATGTTACAAAGACAGAATGTCATTTGATTACCAGTTATATAATAAATAATAATAATAAATATTATAATAATAATAATAGATTAAAAGGAACAATTGTTTTGAAATTACGAATTTGTTCCGGTGTAAAAGTTAAATGATATTACACATGCCATAATAGAAGTAATAATTATATTCAATAAGATATCTGAACAAATAAACAGATAGTACTAATTAATAAAAAAAATAAGACCAGACATAATGAAAATTCTCCGTGTATTTTATTATACAAAAAAAAAGCATTCTAAATTAAATTAAATATTTATGTAAAACTCATATATACATCATTCAAAATACAAATAAACGTAAAACATTCGGAAGATGTTTGTTGATTACTTAAAAGCTCACACCAACATCACTACCTCTTACTACTAGTTACCAAATAGTAACCGTGGGTTTAATTATGCTACATAATTCATTCTTTATTCACAGGAGAAAAAAAAAAAAGTATAATACAAATGAACTCAATTATAGTATATCACAATGAATTGTTTTCTTGGATTGGAAACAAAATACAATATATTCATTCTCCTGTTTAAGGAGCAAACAAAACTCAGGAATGATTTATTTCCCCCTTGTAGTAATTACCACCAGCCTCTCGCTTTCCTTCTGCTACAGCGTGTGTGATCATTATATATACCCCACAAACAAACATTGCAGTGACCGCAGATTTCACTTATGACGTCAGAACTCGATATTGCATCATGTGTTACTGTTCTGTCCGAGTAAAATTCTCTCTTATGTACAGTGTGCCCCTTCACTAGTGTGTTACACCAACACTTTTTGGGAGGGGGGGAGGGGGCTGCCTGCCCCCGTTCTGAGTGTAGCAGGACACTAGCTGAGTGATCTGTCAACCCTGAGGAGATACAGTGAGTGTCCTTAGCTTAAAGTCTACAGTAGATGCCACCAGTAATACTGTTGCCTGGGCTGTCCACATCCAGCTAGCCTAGGAAACGCTGTAGCTGTTGTAATAGGTTGCAGTGGCATCTGCCAGCACAGATATCAGGCTGGTCTCTGGGGGCTGCAGGTCTGAGGAGTGTGACACCTGGATATGGCCATTGATCGTGATCTCACTGGGCTCCCCTATGGTGGTATTTAAGTACTGGTCGAACTCATTCCTGTCCATGTCCTCCAGGAGTTCCGCTTGGCTGATGTGCTCAATAGTGTCATAGTGGGGGTGGTCGGGAGGGGGCGACAGCTGGCCCAGGTGGCCATGGCCGTGGTAGCTGTGGTGCATGGAGTGGTAACTAGAGCTGAAGTAGCCTGGTGGGCAGCTTGGCACATGTTGGGGTATCATTGGGGATCCATGGTGGGCCATGGGCATCTGGCTGAGGTGGCTGCAGAGGATGGGGCTCCTGGCATATTCAGGGGGGTAGCTGGTCACATTGATGTGGGGATGGTGGTCCTCAGAACAGGAAGACGGGTAAAAACTCTGCTCTTGGTCCAGTACATCCAGGGGGGACATCTCTGGTGGGGTGGGCAGCCCATAAGGGTAGGCCTGGTCATGTTTGCTGCCATTGCCCTGAGACTCTCTGTAGCCCCTGATGTCCTGCAGAGTTGCCTCAGAGGAGTAACCGGCGCCCTCCTCCTTGTCTCCTGCTGGGCGGCAGGGCCTGTTATCTGGCACCGAGTTCTGGTCCCTGGAGAGGCCACTGAGCAGGAAGCCAGTGTCCACCCTCTTGCAGATCCTCTTGATTTGCTTCTTCCTCCTGGGCCTGTACTTGTAGTTGGGGTAATCCTGCATGTGCTGAACCCTCAGCCTCTCGGCCTCCTCCACATAGGGTCTCTTCTGGGACGGGGACAGAGCTTTCCAGGATTTTCCTGCACAGGGCACAAAACACAGTCATTAGGTTACAGGATGCGGCGCGGAGGATGTGCAGTCAGCAGCCCAGGTGGCACATAATAGGAAACACAACTTATTTTAGCTCTTAGCAAAATACAGCAGATACTGGCTCTTCCTGTGGGCTGTTCTCTCAATTTACCATCGAAGGATTCATCTTTACACCATTTAAATACCACAAATAAAGTGCTAAGGAATAAACTGACATGGACGATATTTAGGTACAAATTAAGGTTTTGAATACACCTCTCATTATATTCAGTGGGTTTTGTCATGACATCAGTATTTGCTTCACATACACATTCGTTACTATTATTGTTACAGTATTATTAATGTTACAGCACTGTTACAGTACTTAGCAGTGGTGTAAGTTTGTCCCAGTTGCCCGGAGGCAAGATGAATATTGGTGCCCCCCCCCCCCCCCCCCCCCCACACACACACACACACACACACACACACACACACACACACACACACACACAACGTTATTAATAATATATATAGTCTGTTATGAAATATATATTATATACTGTATGTATGTATGTATGTATGTATGTATGTATGTATGTATGTATATACAGAAAGAGAGGGAGAACAAATATATATTTCAAAACTCAGCAACAGAAGCGATTTTGATAGCTTTCAATAATGGATTTAAACTGGCAGTGGTGGAGAGGTGCCCCCTTGAGAGCAGAAGCCCGGCGGCAGAAGACTCCATTGCCTCCCAGAGTTCTGCCTCTGGTACTTAGTATTGTTGTTACAGTACTACTTTTATTGTTACAGCACTATTACAGTGCTCACTGTTGTTACTAATATTATTACTAGTTTTACTATTATTGTTACAGTATTGCTGTTATAGTATTACTATTATTAGAGTAGTAGTATTATAGTTAGAGTAGTAGTATTATAGTTACAGCACTGTTACAGTACTTACTATTGTTGTTACAGTACTACTGTATTCTTACAGTATTACTATTATTGTTACAGTGTTATTATTGTTACATTACTTACTGATATATTTACATTATTATTATTAGTAGTAGTAGTAGTAGTTACAAAATTGTTACAGTACAGCTATTGTTACATCATCATTATTATTATTATTATTATTATTATTATTATTATTATTATTATTATTATTATTAGAGTAGTAGTAGTAGTAGTGTAGTAGTTACAATATTGTTACAGTATAGCTATTGTTACATTATTATTAGTAGTAGTAGTAGTAGTAGTGTAGTAGTTACAATATTGTTACAGTATAGCTATTGTTACATTATTATTATTATTATTATTATTAGTAGTAGTAGTAGTAGTAGTTACAATATTGTTACAGTACAGCTATTGTTACATTATTAATACTATTGTTATAGCACTTATTATGAATATTATGATTATTATTGTTGTTGTTGTTGTTGTTGTTGTTGTTGTACTACTACTATTAATGTTACAGTACTACTATAATTGATACAGTATTACTATTGTTACATTGCTATTATTGTTACAGTACTTACTAATATTGTTATTCTGCTACTACTATTATTATTTTTACATTACTATTGTTCCATTACAATATTGTTACAGTAATTACTGTTATTGTTGTTATACTACTACGACTGCTACAAGAACAACTATAATTGCTATTTTCTTACAGTACTACTAATAATGTGACATGATTACTATTGTTACATTACTACTATTATTGTTACATTACTACTATTATTGTAACAGTACATTCTTTATTGTTCTACTACTACTACTACTACTACTACTACATTATTGCTACATAATTATTATTGTTGCATTATTATTATTATTATTATTATAATTATTATTATTATTGTGTTTATTATAGTATTACAGTACTTCTTATTATTGTACTCACTTGTATTGTTACTATTTACAGTATGTACTAGTATTGTTCCAGCAGGATTATAGCCGCAGCTTGTACTACTATTGTTACAGTACTGTTACTATTGTTACAGCACACTGCTCATTATTACCACTACCACAGTATTACTATTATTTTTACAGTACTCAATATTATTATTATTACACTATTACAATTATTGTTAAATTGCTTATCATTATACCTACTACAACAGCATTACTGATATCATTACAGTACCTACTATTATTTCTGCTGTTATTGATATGCTGTCATCTACTACTATGCATATATTTATCCTTCATTTATATTTCCGACCTCTCCTATGGGAGATGTTAAACATTTCCTGCGGGGTGCATACCGGAGCCTGACAGCGGCTCCTGGGGCCAAGGGCCCCGCAATCTGGACGAGCAGGTCGCTTCCTCCCACTTCCCACAGATCAGTCACACACACTCTCACACACACACAACACACACACGTGTGGGAATCCGGCAGCAGCAGCTATAAGGCAGAGGAACTGGCACTCTAATACCCCCGCATGGGCACTTGTGCACGGGCAGAACGCAGCAGCGCAAACGATGCAGATGCGTGCGCGTCAGCGCTGCGGAAAGCTCGGCGCAAATCCTGACAACCAACGTTTGATCCGCCGCATCAGACAGGTAGCTATGGGATACATCACAGTTAGACTAGAACGACCAGTGTGTCCTTGCTTCCTGGGACTTGTAGTTCCACAAGAGCAGCTGGAGATGCACAGTGGATAGTACTGCTTCTACTCTCTGCTAAGCACAGTCTCTCTGATCTCTGACACTCGCCTAATTGTTTTACCTGGAAATGTTTAATTAGTAAATAAACCATTATCTATGGAACGCCTGGGCTTCCAGTACACATCATACCGGTATGTCCATGCTATGTACACACTACACATCCTTATACAGAACTTCAGCTACAGACTCAGAACACTGGGAGCACATTATCCCCCTTACACACCGGGCTGGTCCCAAGAGCTGACAATCATAATCCCTTACCCAGCATCTTGCTGAGCTCCGCATTGTGAAGGTCTGGATTCTGCACAGCCAGTCTCTTCCTCTCGTCCTTTGCCCAAACCATAAAAGCATTCATTGGTCTCCTGATGCGGGTCTCTGAGCCTTTATCCCGGGGGGACCTGTGGGGTGACAGTCCATCTGAGAGGTCTCCATCCATGGTGGAGCAGTCCAAGCCCTCTGACCAGGAGTAGGAACCCATCAATGCTGTCATGCCTATGGTTAATGTGTACCAGGGGTTCTGCTGCACCTTCCTCTGAGTCCTGGGAGTTACTGAGATCCTTCCTTGTACTCCAGGTTCTCCTCGTCTACAGACACTCCTTAAAGAGTGTGCATGCTGTTCCTGCCAGCCCGGTGCATTTATCAGCTCTCAAGAACCAGTTCCTCCAATTGCTGAAGTATTTCACCAGCCCAGCTCCTCCCAAGTGAAAGAAATGACACCACCTCACCTCCAGCCCCAGGCTGTAACTGCTCTCACACCAAGACAACATGCTTCCCCAACACACACAGCCTGGCAGACCAACATTCTTCCCCAACACACACAGCCTGGCAGACCGACACGCTTTACCAACACACACAGCCTGGCAGACCAACACACGCTTCCCCAACACACACAGCCTGGCAGACCAACACGCTTTACCAACATACACAGCCTGGCAGACCAACATTCTTCCCCAACACACACAGCCTGGCAGACCAACATTCTTCCCCAACACACACAGCCTGGCAGACCAACACACGCTTCCCCAACACACACATCCTGGCAGACCAACACGCTTCCCCAACACACACAGCCTGGCAGACCAACACGCTTCCCCAACACACACAGCCTGGCAGACCAACACGCTTTACCAACATACACAGCCTGGCAGACCGACACGCTTCCCCAACACACACAGCCTGGCAGACCAACACGCTTCCCCAACACACACAGCCTGGCAGACCAACACGCTTCCCCAACACACACAGCCTGGCAGACCAACACGCTTTACCAACATACACAGCCTGGCAGACCGACACGCTTCCCCAACACACACAGCCTGGCAGACCAACATGCTTCCCCAACACACACAGCCTGGCAGACCAACACGCTTCCCCAACACACACAGCCTGGCAGACCAACATTCTTCCCCAACACACACAGCCTGGCAGACCGACACGCTTTACCAACATACACAGCCTGGCAGACCAACATTCTTCCCCAACACACACACAGCCTGGCAGACCAACATTCTTCCCCAACACACACAGCCTGGCAGACCAACACACGCTTCCCCAACACACACATCCTGGCAGACCAACACGCTTCCCCAACACACACAGCCTGGCAGACCAACATTCTTCCCCACCACACACATCCTGGCAGACCAACACGTGTCCCCAACACACACAGCCTGGCAGACCAACATGCTTCCCCCACACACACAGCCTGGCAGACCAACACGCTTCCCCAACACACACAGCCTGGGAGAACAACACTCTTCCCCAACACACACAGCCTGGCAGACCAACACGCTTCCCCAACACAGACAGCCTTGCAGACCAACACGCTTCCCCAACACACACAGCCTGGCACATGATTCCCCCAACACACACAGCCTGGCACATGATTCCCCCAACACAGACAGCCTGGCACATGCTTCACCAACACACACAGCCTGGCACAAGATTGCCCCAACACACACAGCCTGGCACATGCTTCCCCAACACACACAGCCTCAGCCTGGCACACTGGCCCTGACAGATCGCTCAGTGGCACATCGCTATGCTGCGCTATGTGCTGAGTGATCTGACTCTATGCTGCGCTATGTGCGGAGTGATCTGACGCTATGCTGCGCTATGTGCGGAGTGATCTGATGCTATGCAGCGCTATGTGCTGAGTGATCTGACGCTATTCTGCGCTATGTGCTGAGTGATCTGACACTATTCTGCGCTATGTGCTGAGTGATCTGACGCTATGCTGCGCTATGTGCTGAGTGATCTGACGCTATGCTGCGCTATGTGCTGAGTGATCTGACGCTATGCTGCGCTATGTGCTGAGTGATCTGACGCTATGCTGCGCTATGTGCTGAGTGATCTGACGCTATGCTGCGCTATGTGCTGAGTGATATGACGCTATGCTGCGCTATGTGCTGAGTGATCTGACGCTATGCTGCGCTATGTGCTGAGTGATCTGACGCTATGCTGCGCTATGTGCTGAGTGATCTGATCTGGCAGACCGACACGCTTTACCAACACACACAGCCTGGCAGACCAACACGCTTTACCAACATACACAGCCTGGCAGACCAACATTCTTCCCCAACACACACAGCCTGGCAGACCAACATTCTTCCCCAACACACACAGCCTGGCAGACCAACACGCTTCCCCAACACACACAGCCTGGCAGACCAACACGCTTTACCAACATACACAGCCTGGCAGACCGACACGCTTCCCCAACACACACAGCCTGGCAGACCAACACGCTTCCCCAACACACACAGCCTGGCAGACCAACATTCTTCCCCAACACACACAGCCTGGCAGACCGACACGCTTTACCAACATACACAGCCTGGCAGACCAACATTCTTCCCCAACACACACACAGCCTGGCAGACCAACATTCTTCCCCAACACACACAGCCTGGCAGACCAACACACGCTTCCCCAACACACACATCCTGGCAGACCAACACGCTTCCCCAACACACACAGCCTGGCAGACCAACATTCTTCCCCACCACACACATCCTGGCAGACCAACACGTGTCCCCAACACACACAGCCTGGCAGACCAACATGCTTCCCCCACACACACAGCCTGGCAGACCAACACGCTTCCCCAACACAGACAGCCTTGCAGACCAACACGCTTCCCCAACACACACAGCCTGGCACATGATTCCCCCAACACACACAGCCTGGCACATGATTCCCCCAACACAGACAGCCTGGCACATGCTTCACCAACACACACAGCCTGGCACAAGATTGCCCCAACACACACAGCCTGGCACATGCTTCCCCAACAAACACAGCCTCAGCCTGGCACACTGGCCCTGACAGATCGCTCAGTGGCACATCGCTATGCTGCGCTATGTGCTGAGTGATCTGACTCTATGCTGCGCTATGTGCGGAGTGATCTGACGCTATGCTGCGCTATGTGCGGAGTGATCTGATGCTATGCAGCGCTATGTGCTGAGTGATCTGACGCTATTCTGCGCTATGTGCTGAGTGATCTGACACTATTCTGCGCTATGTGCTGAGTGATCTGACGCTATGCTGCGCTATGTGCTGAGTGATCTGACGCTATGCTGCGCTATGTGCTGAGTGATCTGACGCTATGCTGCGCTATGTGCTGAGTGATCTGACGCTATGCTGCGCTATGTGCTGAGTGATCTGACGCTATGCTGCGCTATGTGCTGAGTGATCTGACGCTATGCTGCGCTATGTGCTGAGTGATCTGACGCTATGCTGCGCTATGTGCTGAGTGATCTGACGTTATGCTGCGCTCTGTGCGGAGTGATCTGACGCTGTGCGGAGTGATCTGACGCTATGCTGCGCTATGTGTGGAGTGATCTGAAGCTATGCTGTGCTGAGTGATGTGACGCTATGCCGCGCTATGTGCTGAGTGATCTGACGCTATGCTGCGCTATGTGCTGAGTGATGTGACGCTATGCTGCGCTATGTGCTGAGTGATCTGACGCTATGCTGCGCTATGTGCTGAGTGATCTGACGCTATGCTGCGCTATGTGCTGAGTGATCTGACGCTATGCTGCGCTATGTGCTGAGTGATCTGACGCTATGCTGCGCTATGTGCAGAGTGATCTGACGCTATGCTGTGCTATGTGCTGAGTGATCTGACGCTATGCTGCGCTGTGCTGAGTGATCTGACGCTATGCTGCGCTATGTGCTGAGTGATCTGACGCTATGCTGCGCTGTGCTGAGTGATCTGACGCTATGCTGTGCTATGCGTTGAGTGATCTGACGCTATGCTGCGCTGTGCTGAGAGATCTGACGCTATGCTGCGCTATGCGCTGAGTGATCTGACGCTATGCTGCGCTATGTGCTGAGTGATCTGACGCTATGCTGCGCTATGTGCTGAGTGATCTGTGCTATGCTGCGCTATGTGCTGAGTGATCTGACGCTATGCTGCGCTATGTGCTGAGTGATCTGACGCTATGCTGCGCTATGTGCTGAGTGATCTGACGCTATGCTGCGCTATGTGCTGAGTGATCTGACACTATGCTGCGCTATGTGCTGAGTGATCTGACGCTATGCTGCGCTGTGCTGAGTGATCTGACGCTATGCTGCGCTATGTGCTGAGTGATCTGACGCTATGCTGCGCTATGTGCTGAGTGATCTGACGTTATGCTGCGCTCTGTGCGGAGTGATCTGACGCTGTGTGGAGTGATCTGACGCTATGCTGCGCTATGTGTGGAGTGATCTGAAGCTATGCTGTGCTGAGTGATGTGACGCTATGCTGCGCTATGTGCTGAGTGATCTGACGCTATGCCGAGCTATGTGCTGAGTGATCTGACGCTATGCTGCGTTATGTGCTGAGTGATCTGACGCTATGCTGCGCTATGTGCTGAGTGATCTGACGCTATGCTGCGCTATGTGCTGAGTGATCTGACGCTATGCTGCGCTATGTGCTGAGTGATCTGACGCTATTCTGCGCTGTGCTCAGTGATCTGACGCTATGCTGCGCTATGTGCTGAGTGATCTGACGCTATGCTGCGCTATGTGCTGAGTGATCTGACGCTATGCTGCGCTATGTGCTGAGTGATCTGACGCTATGCTGCGCTATGTGCTGAGTGATCTGACGCTATGCTGCGCTATGTGCTGAGTGATCTGACGCTATGCTGCGCTATGTGCTGAGTGATCTGACGCTATGCTGCGCTATGTGCTGAGTGATCTGACGCTATGCTGCGCTGTGCTCAGTGATCTGACGCTATGCTGCGCTATGTGCTGAGTGATCTGACGCTATGCTGCGCTATGTGCTGAGTGATGTGACGCTATGCCGCGCTATGTGCTGAGTGATCTGACACTATGCTGCGCTATGTGCTGAGTGATCTGACACTATGCTGCGCTATGTGCTGACTGATCTGACGCTATGCTGCGCTATGTGCTGAGTGATCTGACGCTATGCTGCGCTATGTGCTGAGTGATCTGACGCTATGCTGCGCTATGTGCTGAGTGATCTGACGCTATGCTGTGCTATGTGCTGAGTGATCTGACGCTATGCTGCGCTGTGCTGAGTGATCTGACGCTATGCTGCGCTATGTGCTGAGTGATCTGACGCTATGCTGCGCTATGTGCTGAGTGATGTGACGCTATGCTGCGCTATGTGCGGAGTGATCTGACGCAATGCTGCGCTATGTGCTGAGTGATGTGACGCTATGCTGCGCTATGTGCTGAGTGATCTGACGCTATGCTGCGCTGTGCTGAGTGATCTGACGCTATGCTGTGCTATGTGCTGAGTGATCTGACGCTATGCTGCGCTGTGCTGAGTGATCTGACGCTATGCTGCGCTATGTGCTGAGTGATCTGACGCTATGCTGCGCTATGTGCTGAGTGATCTGACGCTATGCTGCGCTGTGCTGAGTGATCTGACGCTATGCTGCGCTATGTGCGGAGTGATCTGTCGCTATGCTGCGCTATGTGCGGAGTGATCTGACGCTATGCTGCGCTATGTGCTGAGTGATGTGACGCTATGCTGCGCTATGTGCGGAGTGATCTGATGCAATGCTGCGCTATGTGCTGAGTGATGTGACGCTATGCTGCGCTATGTGCGGAGTGATCTGATGCAATGCTGCGCTATGTGCGGAGTGATCTGACGCTATGCTGCGCTATGTGTGGAGTGATGTGACGCTATGCTGCGCTATGTGCTGAGTGATCTGACGCTATGCTGCGCTATGTGCAGAGTGATCTGACGCTATGCTGCGCTGTGCTGAGTGATGTGACGCTATGCTGCGCTATGTGCGGAGTGATCTGACGCTATGCTGCGCTATGTGCTGAGTGATCTGACGCTATGCCGCGCTATGTGCTGAGTGATCTGACGCTATGCTGCGCTATGTGTGGAGTGATGTGACGCTTTGCTGCGCTATGTGCTGAGTGATCTGACGCTATGCTGCGCTATGTGCTGAGTGATCTGACGTAATGATGCGCTATGTGCTGAGTGATGTGACGCTATGCTGCGCTATGTGCGGAGTGATCTGATGCAATGCTGCGCTATGTGCTGAGTGATGTGACGCTATGCTGCGCTATGTGCGGAGTGATCTGATGCAATGCTGCGCTATGTGCGGAGTGATCTGATGCAATGCTGCGCTATGTGCTGAGTGATGTGACGCTATGCTGCGCTATGTGCGGAGTGATCTGATGCAATGCTGCGCTATGTGCGGAGTGATCTGACGCTATGCTGCGCTATGTGCGGAGTGATCTGATGCAATGCTGCGCTATGTGCTGAGTGATGTGACGCTATGCTGCGCTATGTGCGGAGTGATCTGATGCAATGCTGCGCTATGTGCGGAGTGATCTGACGCTATGCTGCGCTATGTGCTGAGTGATCTGACGCTATGCTGCGCTATGTGCGGAGTGATCTGATGCAATGCTGCGCTATGTGCGGAGTGATCTGACGCTATGCTGCGCTATGTGTGGAGTGATGTGACGCTATGCTGCGCTATGTGCTGAGTGATCTGACGCTATGCTGCGCTATGTGCAGAGTGATCTGACGCTATGCTGCGCTGTGCTGAGTGATGTGACGCTATGCTGCGCTATGTGCGGAGTGATCTGACGCTATGCTGCGCTATGTGCTGAGTGATCTGACGCTATGCCGCGCTATGTGCTGAGTGATCTGACGCTATGCTGCGCTATGTGTGGAGTGATGTGACGCTTTGCTGCGCTATGTGCTGAGTGATCTGACGCTATGCTGCGCTATGTGCTGAGTGATCTGAGCTTTTTAGCATCGCTCAGCTCACCCATTCTCTACAGCTTATTCCCGTGGGTTTGGCATTTTCAGAATTTTATTAGCAATTATGTTAGTGAAACATTTATCAGGTAAAACAAAAATGGGTACTTGTGTATTATCATGGCGCCCGCGAAATCGTCCGCAAATCGTCCGCCAATCGCATGCAAAAATCGGATGCGATTTATTGGCCGATTTTCAACCGATTTTCTGCGATTTTCTGCCAATTTGCATGCTATTCCATCCTTGCACACCCCCACTATCCAAGTAAGCCCGAAGCGTGGCGAGCGGACGCGGTACGCGTCCTCCCGACCTGTTCATACCCCCATTATCCACATCGGTGTAGATTTGATTTTATAAAGCGTGGCAAGAGCAGCAAGTCACTGAGCCCGAAGCGTGGCGAGTGCAGCGAGCCCCACGAGGGGACACGGATTACTTGACGTGTATTCCGCATCCCCTCGCGGGGCTCGCTGCACTCACCACGCTTTGGGATCGTTTTCCACGTCCGCTCGCCACGCTTCGGGCTCGGTGGCTCGCTGCGCTTGCCACGCTTTATAAAGTCAACTCCACGATGCCAACGTGGATAGTGGGGGTATGAACAGGTCGGGAGGACGCGTACCGCGTCCACTCGCCACGCTTCGGGCTGACTTGGATAGTGCGGGTGTGCAAGGATGGAATAGCATGCCAATCGGCAGGATATCGCCGAAAAAGGGAAGTAAATCGGCCGCTAAATCGCATCACGGATCGAATCGGCCACAAATCGGCCGCTAAATCGTATACGATATTGTATGCGATAGTGTATGCGATTTAGATTAAATCGGGCACCGTGATAATACACAAGTACCCAAAAATGTATCAAAGCAATCGCGATGGCAGAATCTGGGGAATATAACAAAGGTTGGGGATATAAGTGTTGCACAATGTTACCTGACATTCATTTACACAGTCCCACATACAACACAAATTAGTCACATCACACAGAGTCATACACACAACACATACACAAGTCACATCACACAGAGTCATACACACAACACATACACAAGTCACATCACAGAGTCATACACACAACACATACACAAGTCACATCACACAGAGTCATACACACAACACATACACAAGTCACATCACAGAGTCATACACACACCACATGCACAAGTCACATCACACAGAGTCATACACACAACACATACACAAGTCACATCACAGAGTCATACACAGTCATACACACAACACATACACAAGTCACATCACACAGAGTCATACACACAACACATACACAAGTCACATCACAGAGTCATACACACAACACATACACAAGTCACATCACAGAGTCATACACAGAGTCATACACACAACACATACGCAAGTCACATCACACAGAGTCATACACACACCACATGCACAAGTCACATCACACAGAGTCATACACACAACACATACACAAGTCACATCACACAGTACATACACAAGTCACATCACACAGAGTCATACACACAACACATACACAAGTCACATCACACAGAGTCATACACACAACACATACACAAGTCACATAACACAGTCATACACACAACACATACACAAGTCACATCACACAGAGAGTCATACAGCATCCACACAGCCCATGGATCCCTCTATACAAAACCTCACTAGTAGCCACTGTACACTACAGCATTGTCACCCAACAAATCTATCCAAGGATAGATAGATAGATAGATAGATAGATAGATAGATAGATAGATAGATAGATAGATAGATATGAGATGATAGATAGATAGATAGATAGATAGATAGATAGATAGATAGATAGATAGATAGATCACCAACGCTCCTTTTTCAAGGTGAAATAGTGTAAATAGATATGTTTAGATAGACATGAGAGATAGATTGATCGATAGATATGAAATAGATAAATTGACATGCGAAAATAGACAGATCAACAAAGAAATAGATATGAGATTATAGATAGGTAGATAGACATGATATAACAGATAGATAGATAGATAGATAGATAGATAGATAGATAGATAGATAGATATCAGCCAATAGCATATATTGGGGGCACTGTACACAATGGTGGTCATTACGCAGCTGCGGGTGATGTGGAATATGCGATGTCTCTGGTTTTGGTATTTGGTCGGTGAATCTCTTGTGTGTACATATATATATGTGTGTAGCGAAATAGTATATATATGATTCGCAGCTGTGTGAGAGGAATTACACCTGATATAAGACAGTGGCTGTTATATGATAGGTAATGTTATTACAGCGATATATACCGGTGTACTGCTACCCCAGCTGTCTCCGGTACTCTGCGACGATGACAGATTCCCAACCTGACCTGCAGTGTACATTGTATCATCCTCCGGCAACATCTGAGGGACCCAACAAACACAGAAACCTATCCTGTACAGTACTGCTGCCATGTACCCGAGACGGTGCTTGTAGACAGTGACAGTGTAAAAGAGAGTGTGAGATATATATCTATATATCTATCTATATATATAGATATATAGATATATATAGATATAGATATATATATTTATATATATAGATATATCTATATATAGATATATCTATATATATATATATCTATCTATATATATATAGATATATCTATCTATATATATATATATATATATATATATATATATATATACATACACACACACACACACACACACATCTATATCCTCTATTATTCCTCTATACACACACACACACACACACACATATATACAGTAT